>NC_092185.1:21610658-21785658 GCF_043641665.1 Enoplosus armatus
AAGGTCTTTCCATCACTCCATCATATGTTGCAGCAATGAGTCCACAGTTGGCCTGTGACAACATAAAGAAGTAATGCTTTGGGGACCTTGCGGAAATGTTTAAAAACATTCAAATTAGCGATGACGCTTTGGTAACTGGTTTGATTTATGTTTCTGTTTTTGACACCTGTGGCGGTTGCTAGGAGCAGTAAACGTTTGTCAATGTTGACGGAAGAAATGTTTTTTCCGTAAAATTGACTTGCAACTGCCTTTACAGCCCCATTCTCAATCTCACCAGCAAAGCTCTGAGTGGCTCGGTTGTTTTCCCAACAGGAAATAAGCACAACACCAGACCCATTCGAATCGTTGAAAAGATTTGAGATGTGGGCAGTGATTCAGAGGTCTGGAACCAGGCTCCTATTGTTCGAACTAACAAACAAGTATGTTATCAGACAGACCTGATAAGGAAAGATAGAGGAACATTTGTTATGCTACAGTGTTGTCTAGCTATTCTCAAATGGATGTTTTTCCTTTCTTTTTGTTTCATATTTTTGATCACACTGAACACATCTGCATTTGAGCCTGAATGATAAATTGGCTGGTTCGATTTATGAAATATCGGCCAATAATAACTTATTGCAGAGATATCAATATCGGTCAATAGTCAGTATGCCAAAGATATGTTTGAGGTAAGAAACAGGTTAGAAACAGTGTCACCAATACAGAGTTTGTCCACCAGTCAAGACTTTTCAACTCTCAAATATCTATATCGCCTCAAAAATCCAGTATTGGTTGGGCTATAATTGTTGTTGTACTGCTCATTATTATTATTGTTAGGCACCTCAAAAGTTATGTTATGAGGATCAAATGAGATTAAAATCTCATGCAATTCATTGAATGAGATTAATGTTGAAGGCGAAGGTCTCAGCTGCAAATATATCTGCTTTGCATGTCAAAACTAGGATTGTATTCTTTCCAGTAAAAGGAGTTGTACCTTATAGGTTAGTGTGGTCAGCCACATTTTGAATGTCATTATGACATTAGAGATTAACGTTGAGGATGCAAAAGCACAAGCTCAAATATGAGTGCACAGTTGGCCCACAATTACTAATATCAAACACCATCAAAACAGCCCTCTGCCTTGGACATCACATACAGACTGGAGCAGACACACAAACAGGTTAACAAATGGGTATAATTAGCTGTACTGATCAATAAGTTCAATACTTTAAATGAAACACACTTATCACTGTAACCCACCAGCCTGCAACTCAGCTTTGGCTGACAACATAGTACAAATGTGTAACACAGTGTTTAGTGAGTGTGTTTACTGTAGGTGTGTTTGTGTTTCCCCAATGGAGGCACGAGGAGAACTGGAACACTATTAGCTGGGGTCACAGGGAGCACTTAACACTGACAGAGACAGAGAGAAGGAACAAGAGGGGAGGTGCAGAGTGTGTGTTTGAAGGGGAGGCGGGGGGGGGCTTAATGTATTTGTCGAGGCCAAAGTTTATTCCATCATTAATATTGCTGTGATGATACCTCAGCCTGCTGGGAGGAGGGTGTTAAGCTCGAGTCCTCAAGGGCTGCCACCTACAGGTGTTTGATCCTCTGTGGTAATTAATGAACCACACCTGGAGCTGCTCACACAGCCGCAGGTTTTTTTTGCTGCCTTGCTGTGTGACTGACAACAAATACGTGTGTCGTCTCGTTTCGCTTTTTCAGAAGTGGAAATGCTTGGGTGCATGTAGAAAGCTTGAAAGAGGTTATAGCAGAGTGACTGACGGTGATGAACGTGTACAGACCAAACTCGTGTTGCGCAAAGACACGTTAAAAGCTGATTTCTTGTTGTCGAAATATTTATTTCTTGCATGTTGTTTTCTACGTAAAGTGGGGAAAACATGTCACAGTTTGACTTGACTTGACACCGGTGTTATGTCCTTTGTGCGTTAAAGGTGCTTACATGGTATTGCCCCCCATAATACCTGCAGCTTACATCAGCATATACATATATATGTGCTCTATGTCCCAGTACAGTAAAGCGGTGCTGAAAAGAAAACAGATGAAAGTGCAGGCAGGGAACATGTCAAAGTCCCAAGAACCCAGTATGTGATGTGTTTTCATTGAAATACATCAAACCTCATGTTCCCTCCTACAACATAAAGGGTGAGTAGAGATTTTGACATTCTGTTGGTGTGCACAGAAATGACGGTAGCAAAATGAATTGTTAACCAGGGGACGTCAAATTACATATTGCAGGTAATTTCTTACGCAGCTGATACAGCAGCGTAAGCGTTCTCTGACTCGTGTCTGTCATTGACCTCATAAAAGACACGATTCAGGTCATGTGAGTGCGCATGTGTTTGTTTGTCTGTACTGTATGTGTGTTTGCCCTGTGATAGACTGGTGACCTGTCCAAGGTGTATCCCACCTCTCACCCAAAGCATGCTGGGATAGACCACACCCCCCAGCAAAGGAGAAGCACGTACGGAAAATGGGTGGACGCAGAGTTCATGGCAGCCTCATAGACGAGATTTATTCTCGTCTATGAGTTTCCCATTCACTGTACAAATAATGGAAGAAAACACGTAGCCACAATGTCATGTCAGCTTATATGTGGACATTTTCAGAAGTAAGAAATGAAGCAACTTCCTGGAAACCAACCAAATTGCTTTTTTTAGAAGTGAATTTGTATGCCACACTTGTCCTCGCATTTCCATTTTGAAATGTTTTCTTTTTTTACACAAGTATCGCTAGCATAAATAAAACTATTGACGTTTGACTGCACAAATAAAGCACCGTGCCCCCTCATTCTGGATATTAGTAAGTGTGTGCCATGCACTAGATATGCCAGATGTGTTGCGCTAGTACAAAAAGCCTGCTGAGAACCTACGCTGGCAAAACATCACTCGCATGAAAATATGTGATTTGATATGTGATGAAAACATGATTTAATAAGTATCACTTATCAGCCGCACGGGATCATTGAAAGAGCTCATCTGTATGATTGCTCTCTTTGAAATATTAAAAGTGTACCAATCTGCACACATTTTCCTTCCAAAGCCACCACCTCCATCAGTTGTCACTATTCATTTCGTGTGACTCCCGGATGGAGGCTGTCGGGATGAGCCTGCCATTGGCCGAATTCTGCTCCCCTTCCGCTATCAGCGTGTTACCGTTTTGCAAGGAAATACAAACTAGCCAGAGCGTTTTTTCCCCCATCCCAGAACAACGATGGGTTGAGCCAGACCTTTCTCTGAAGTGTGGAGCTAGGTCTGGCTATGCGAGACTACTATTCATTTAACTGCCACAAACACGCGGTAACAGTGTGAGATGTGTTTCCTTAACCTTTCTTCCTGAGCAGTTTCTGTGGAAAAAAAATATCCGCCACCTTATTGAAATCCAGGGTTCTGCTAGACTTCTCTGGTAATCGAAGAGCTAATTATGCACTCTAAGCTAAGAGGGAGGTTTCCCTCTTGGGATACTGAACATTTCCATGTACCTTTTGTGGAAAATCCTTGTGCTTCCATTCATTCTGGTTTGGTGTGCAACTCACAATGATGTCATTCAGAAAAACTGTCTATATGATATCACTCTGATAGGGAGCACTAGGAATAAAACAGATGTGTTTTCTCATCATTGTGCTCTTTACATAATAATAATAATAATAATAATAATAATAAAAATAATAATAATAATACAACATAAAGAACAGAAACAGAGGGGGAAAAACGAAATGTGGTGACAGCAGAGTTAGAAAAATGTTGACATGTTGTGAAGTTTTGACAAAGAAACAGTGAGAGAGAAGGATAGACTGTAGTAGGAAAGCGGGTAGAAAGGGGTAGAAATGAGGAGGACGAGGAGAGGTGGTGGTGTTAGGGTAGGGCTGGGGAGGGACAGAGCTGTGGAGGCCAGAAAAACAAGCAGAGAATAAACAGATCGAAGGAAAAAGGAGAGAAAAACAGGCTGAGAGGGAGAGAGAGGCACGGAGGGCTGGAGGCAAACTCAGCATGAGCTGGAGAGAGGAGACAGTGACAGACAGAGGGAGGAAATAAATGGGAAGAAATAAGGAGAGAGAGCAGCAGCTAAAAGAGGAGGGTGGTAAAAGAAAAAGAAAAACTAAGATAGACAAAAGAAAGGAAAACAAAGACTGAGGACGAATGTACAAAAAAAGGAAATGAGAGACTAAAAAGCCAATTTTGCATGTTGTCTCCTCATTTCCCCGTGTCAGCGTACGCTGAATGGTTGTGCATGTTAAAAAGACAAGGGGACAGACAGAAAGACACACATCAAGAGAAGGGCGAGTAAAGAAAAACAAAGAGAAAAGAAAATGTTGCACAGACCTGAGACAGCAGAGACAGGAAGAGACAGACAAAATCATTGTGAAAGACAGAGACAGAGAGACATTACAGGTGAGGCATAGAGGGAGACAGACGATCAAGGTGAGGAGCAGAGAGGAACAGAATAATGGTGAAAAGAGAGGAAAAATTAAATAAGCAGGAGAGATGGCTGAATTGGCTGTCAGAGCTCTCCTGTCTTTATTACTTTGCTATAGAGCTGTTTGGAAGGAACAAAGGGAGAGTGTGTCTTCAATGTGTGTGGGTCCTGGGTGCCCAAGGCTACCAGGAACCTGCCTGTTTGTGTGTGTGTGTGTGTGTGTGTGTGTGTGTGTGTGTGTGTGTATAATCACTGCACACACAAAAGACACAAACACACAGACACACACACAGGAACAGGGTGCTTACTGCTTGCCGATGGGTTCTTTTCATTGGAGCCCAAGGCTCAACCTTCAGCGAACAGAAGAGAAGCACAAGGCCAGCAGAACTGAATAGGAGACACACTCACACCCACACTCAAGCGCACGCACACACACACACACACACACACACACACACACACACACACAAACACACAAATGACCATTTCTTCATACGCCTCCTCTCAATTCCTCCCTCCATCTATCTCTCCTCCTCCATACTTTCTTTTTCTCATGTTTTTCTGTCATTCTTCTGCAATAGATGAGAAGGTCACTGGGAAGTGGAGCTGCTATCTATCTATCTATCTATCTATCTATCTATCTATCTATCTATCTATCTATCTATCAATCAATCTATCTATCTATCTGGTCATTTATTAAAGGATATAACACAACATACATATTGTACCAGAGAAAACACAGTTTTTCTGAAGTCTTTCCAGCACCATGAGGTTGCCAGGCAACGAGCAGCTACTTCAAAACTCCATTAAAACCACAACTTATAGATAACGAGATATAACATGTTAACAAGTGAGCTTTTGAGTTTTTTTCCTACTGTGGACGGAGCAAGGCTGGCTGTTTCCCCTGTGTCCAGCCTTTCTGCTAAGCTAAGCTAAGCCACCCACTGGCCCTAGCTTCATATTGAGAGTATACATTGGAGCAAGGTGTACATCTTCTCATCTACCTCTCTGTTATCATCAGGTCAGTGTCATCCACCTAAACGAGGCATTTTCAGCAAAAATATACATACAAAATATGGGCACTAGAATCACTTGCATTACGTTGATTATTCATGTTGGTAGCTTTACTGTTACCACATACATTGCTTTCTTAGTAGCATGGTTTGTGATGTTTTGCAGACTGCAAATGCGATGTAAAAACACAGCCCTATCAATGTTTGATGAATTTTAGATGGAATTTTGTAACTGTAACCCCTGCAATAATGAATGAGCTACTACTAGATACAGGAATAAAAGATGTCTGTGATCACAAAGATGCTATGTTTGTTTGACTCATTTTAGTGCTCTTTAGTTTCATTGATCCATTAATGCTTTCACTGGGATTCTATACTTCTTTACTTATGGTATTACAATCAATCAATAAGGAAATTGACACAACATGAATTAGCAAGTATTGTGACAATTGAACAATCTTTTCATTTGGCATTTTCAAGCAAAAATATCAAACATCGTCTGGATTGTGTTGTCAGCTTCTCCCATGGAGGGATCTGCTGCTTTCTGTATCAATGTAATTTGAATATCACTAGTTTTTATCAGACCTGTTTTAACATTTCAGTCATGGATCTCATTACATTTTCTATCTTTTTTTTTTTATTACTCAAACAGCACTCCGTATTCTTTCAAATGACCACATCTATGCTGTTGCCTGTATTTCCAATAACCACACTCATCTCTGCATCCGTTGGACACTCTGTTAGTGTGTTGTGCAAACTGCAACATCTAGTCACTTTTCAACCATGCCTACTTTACACACACAGTTACTACTGATGAATCCATTTTGTTCTCTCAGTTGGATGTCAGGGCAGTTGTTAACAAATCTTACATCTGTCAAAGCATTATTATATAAAACATATATACATATATATATATGTATATATATATATATATATATAACAGAATCACTGCGAGATCAAGGTAACGCTGCAGAGTTGTCAACACGTTATTGTCTAGTCCTGGAATATAATTTGTTTCCCACTTTTTAAAATGATTTTCATTGAAAAAATTACGATCTTGTATTCAGGCCAATATTGGTGTTGGAAAAGTTGTAAAAGCTGCAAAGCCGAGGCATTTCTGCACAGTGCTAAAGCTACTGTTCTTATGGACCAACACTGGTCCCAAAGACAATACCAGCAAGCTCGCTAACTAGCTACTAACTAAGCTGGTCTGATGAACAGCACTAGTTGGTTCGTGGGGCTAGCTGGAAACAGCTACCGGCTCTGGGGTTCATTGGTTGTGTCTCCCACAAAAATGGACTGCAATAACACTCCAGCAGTCAAAGTTGTGCAAATAAAGTGAGGTCAAAATTCATTTCGCATTCTGTCCAAAATCCCCACATACTTTGACTCAGCTCTGCATATATTTACCTGTAGGACTTTGATGTAAATTGCTTTTCTCATTAGAGTTTTGTTCATGGTAAAACCACCTATGGTGTCACTGCCAGCGAGATGCACTCAGTTCCCAGCGTACTGTAACCCACTTGGGATAAAGACTTCTACCAAATGACGCTTAGATAATTAGCATGGAGCAAGACTTACGGAGCAGTGAAAACGAGCTCCTAATGTCTTCAACAGCTCATTTGCCGGCTCATTCATTTATTTCCAGTGGACGTCATGCTGAGTTCTAAGAGCTCTCAAAATTCGTCTACAGCTTTCCCGTCTGAGAAGAAGTGTGTGTCTGCGCGTGTGTTTGTGCATATGATAGAGGGAGAAAGATGGATAAATAGAGACAGACGGACAAATAGAGCAGTTTTATATCTCCGCCCAGCTGGTAATCAGACTTCAAAAACGCAGCGAGAGGGTTGTGTTCCACTAAGTGGCGATTGATCGCCGTGTGAGTGTGTGTACTGTATGTGTGTAAAGGGAAAACATGGGTGATAGTTTGACTGATCCTGCTTGATAGACACACATACACACCTGTCTCACTTTGGTCTCATCTTCAGCGTTATCTCTCTTCTCCTTCATCACCCCCCTCGTTCTCTCTGCTTCAATCCCTCGCTCTGAGGAGTGGGTGTGCTCTCCGCTGTCCTTCTCCAATCTCCCTCCTCAGTGTGTGTCCGCCGCTACCATGGACACACACACACACACACACACACACACACACACACACACACACACACACACACACACCTCTTCAGTCCCTTCCCCCTGCTTCTCCCTCTTTCTCTTTTCTACAACTTCCTTCCCTCCTCTTCTGTCCTCCTTCTTACTCTCTCCTCCTCCTCCTCCTCCTCCTCCCCCATTTCAGCTCCAACTTCTCCTCATTAAGGCTCCACCATCTCCTTTTTGCCTCCTGCTTAGTGTTCACTTATCAAAGCTACATTCAAAGCACAGGAGGAGATCGGGGGAGAGACGGGTCAGATAAGACCGATAAAGAGGGAGTGCGTGTGGGCGAAAACAAGTGTGCATCTGTGTTCACGCGTGTCTATATGTGTGTGTGTCTGTTTTTGGATATGTGATTGGTGTATTTTCTTTCTTGCCTGGAGCGATGCCGAGTGGACACAGAGTCCAAAGCAGCCTTACCCTCTGTCTCCATCAAAACAAAGCAATTACACAGCCACAGACATGAGGGTGCCACCTCTGACGGCCCACACACGTAGAGGGTCGACAAGCCACTGCCTTTGATCTTGACTACCCATAAGCGCAATCTTTAAAAGAACTATCTACTTTTAAACAAAAATGCCCATACTGATATTACTGTGATCTCACACAATCTAGTAAACATACAAACCTTGATGTTGTCGAGAGAAACAGGACAGAATTCCGAGTAATGCATTATGACCGAATTGCATTTTGTGTCTTGCTAGTGTTTTGGTCAAATCAGCTTTCCCTCCCTCAAAAAGCTGCGTGCACTGTGCCGAGGTTCAAAAAATAATTTGGTCAAAAGCTCCACTTACACTTACATGTGCATCAAGTGTCTCATATCTGGATGAAATCCGGATGGGATTTAATACACTTTGGTTTAAACTTGAATGAATATACAGTATGTGTCTCCGTAGGGTAGATCACAAGATTGACTGATTCCAACCAGGCCACATGCAAATCAGGATGGGCCCTATTCCAGTTCAGAGGGTGGTATTGCAAAAATTGGGAAAAATGTGTTTGCACTGCTGTGAGAAGACAGGGAGTGGGTACCATTATCTTCAACCCAACTAGGAGCAGAGTGAAGTCTATTTGTGTGTTTCTCTGCATCAAGCAGTCAAAATAGGCATGACAAAGGAGACGTTGTTATGGGACTGTTTAGTATTTCATATAATATAATATATATATAATATATATGTATAATTTCCCCCCAGGGATCAATAAAGTATTTCTGATTCTGATATAAAGACAGATGGAAATTGTTTGTGTTTGCTGTGAGATTTTCACGTCGGAGTCTCTCTCCGTGTACACGAATAAAAACTTGTGTTCACAGCAGCGGCGATTTCGGCGCCAGACAGAATTTTTCTAAAACACTGCTAACAGCTGTCCACTGACAACTAACATAAACACATGTACGACTTGCATTATGGGATTATGAGTGAGAAAACACATTGATTATTCATTGGTTGAAGTGGCCTATCTGGTGGGAAACTGCCCTTTAAGCAATGTCTAATATTTCATAGCTAAAGACATATTATTTGGCAAAACACCCAGGTGATGCTTTATGAACCAATGTCAATGTGTCCTTAGTATTGGCTTGGCCTACAGTTAACTTTAAAATACAGCCCACAGGCTCTGGCTCTAATGTTTCACCCACAAGCTATAAATTAGTTGCAGAGAGAGCTACAACCATAGACTGTATAAAAGAAGTGGACATAGCCACCGTGATGTCACCCATTGGTTTTTGGACTACTGTTCTGAAGCCTCGAGTTTGGCATTTTGGCCGTCGCCATCTTGTTTTTTTGGAACCAAAAGTAACCATATTTGGACAAGAGGGTGGAGCTGGGGATCTGAGGACACTATGCATGCCTACCTATACTGGCAACCTGACTGCACCTGGCTGCACTGTATGTAATGAACATGTGTGTGCGTGTGTGTGTGTGTGTGCGTGTGTGTATGCGCGTGCATCAGTGGGTGAAGAGAGGTATATGACTTATTCTGATTTTATGATTTTATGATTGATATATTATCAGGGACCCCCAAGCTCCCAAAAACTAGAGTGAAATATTTTTTTCCTCCTAAAATAAAAATCCATGCCACAGAGGGCTAACAAAGTTAGCTTGTAAATGTACTCACCAGAAATGAACGGCCACCTCCTAGAGTGTCCTTTAGTACAACCAAGTGCTGCTGTCGTGATTGACAGGTCACCGTGGTAGCGACTTGTCACAAGGTCATCACAAGGTAGCCACGCCCTAAAGCACGCCCTTTATCATCTATTTTACTCTAAATGGAAGAAGTAGGGTCATTTTCTCATAGACATCTATACAATCTTTACACTTTTTGCAACCATGGCCCGTTGCTGGCCATTGGAAATAATGCAGATTTAAGGTACTTCCACACTGGCTTCACTTTTCAGACCACGAAGTTGGTACTTGGCTACAACATAAATTATAACATGGAATTCAAAATCTTACTTAAAAGTTTTATATAATAATTATTGTATTTTTTTTTGTCAAACCTCTGGAGATTCTGTTCCCTGTAAAGAATCAGCTAATAATCTTGTAGGAAGAGAAGAAGTTAGTGAGGAGGCTAATAGAGGGATGATGGACATTAGCCTTTCAGTAATGTCCAACGATTGCAATACAGACAGGGCGGGCATGCCCTCAGAGAAAGTGTAGAAGGTTAGTCGAGGCCGCAGAGTGGAGGACCAACAAGAATCCTGTCCTTGTGTGTCACCTGGCCAGCCCGTCACCTGGGCCTTTACCACCATCATATTCCCGTTCAGTCTGGGAGGGTTAGGAAAGAGGGACAAAAAGGTGTACAATAAAGCGTCATTGGCTTTTTACATATCTATTTATCACTGCCTTTGTGTTGTGGGCCGAACATAAGACATAATCAGCCATATTTGTAATGGGTAACCATTGTCACCAGCAGCTGTTCGTTGGCAGGAGCATCCCCCTCAAAGGCTGCAGCTATCACAGAGCAACTGTTGCCCAACATGGAGGAAAAAGAGAATTTGGAACATTCTGTAGACGTCAATTTGCATATGCATGTTACCATGCAGTTCACATCAGGGTACCTGCACACTTTCACGTGAATGTAATGGTAATGAATTGCATCTTACCTTTTTCCTTTTTGAGAATTGTATCATTTAGTAAAGCCTGGAATGGGATCTGTTCCTGCACACATCACTTTGCAGTGGTAAAGACGTTCCCTAAATCAAATCATTATAAAATACGCACGTAAATACGTATGTACTTTTCCTCTAATTTTGCACAAACTTTCTTCATAGAAGTGTTGATAACTTGCTTATGGTGGTACATCGCTAACTAAAAACAGAGAACACACAGGTACCTAAATCTTTCAATGTAAGGTATCTGTAAGCAGAGAGAAGAATAAGTCAAAGCTCCCGGCACGAACTTGAGAAAGCAACAATGCTGCTTTTTGAAAGAGGCTGTTTACATGGACATGCTACAAAGTTTGCAGGCCAAGGTGACCACATTTTGGGGTGGTATCAAGCGACATTCCCGGAATGTACTGAAAAATTGAAGTAACCTCTTCCCTCCCTGTGAAAATGTTTGATGCTCTCAATTTGCACAATCTGCACCCCTCAGTGGATGATTTTATGCACGTTAGGGAACTGCTCTTAACCATACAGTCGCATGCTGTAAATTAAGTGTGCATTTAGTTGCCTCTGAAAAACTTGTCACATCTCAGCTCAGTATTACAGTCGTTCAAGGTTGTGACAATAGATGTATCCCATTTGCCACAGCATGGTGCAGGGTGTTCACTCAGCCAGCAAATCACTGGTGAAGGAACAAAACATATGAACATCCACCTGCTGTGGACACTAGTTGCTTTAACTACAATATCTCTGATCAGATTTATGTGCCCTACATTGTTCTGCTATCAGACAGAAACAAGACTTACTTTCTGTGTAGGTAAAACTGGTAAAATTGTACATTATGAAAGAAGATGCCCTTGTGAATACAGTAGTAGGTATAAGGACATTTTTTTAAATAATTGTATCGCTTTAGTTACAAACTGCAATTCTGTGTTTGATGATTATTAACCTTGCTAGTGGCGTGGCTCGAGGGATAGCATAACTGGTTGGTCCAGCACTTTGGTCCAGACTGAAACATCTTAACAACTACAGGATGGATTGCCATGACGTTTGGTACAGACATTGACGGCCCCCAGAGGATGAATCCTACTGTCCTCGGTGATCCCCTGACTTTTCCTCTAGCACCAACATGAGGTTGCCGTTTGTGGTTGTGAGTGACACGCTAGCAGCAGAGTGAATTATCTTAACAGCTATATAAGATATCCATTGTGTTTACTTTGGTGATCCTCTGATTCCTCTGACTTTTCACCAAGCGGCACCAGCAGGTTGACCTCGCAGAGCTGATGTTTTCTACTCTGTTCAAAGTGGATAAAACAATGTTATAAAATATGCACATGCAGGTAGAGCCGCTTAGCCTTATCTGACAACAAATAATGTGAAATAAGATCACTAAACACAAGTTGCAGCCTGATAATAATCAAGTCAAAATCAAAAGTTTGTTTTGTACCCTGCGTGGCAAAGGAAGATAAGTGATGCTAGCCAATGGCAGAAAGTCCTAAGTTTGCATTGATATCATTATAATTACCTCTCAACCTTGCTGAGGGTAACAGCATCCAAAATATATATAGATTTTATTTTCTATATATCTTAGTACTACTGCCACAGCAAGAACTACACAGCTTGGAAAATATTAAGTGAACACCATTTCAGTGGTTCTCATATAAATCCACCAAAAAGTGTTGAGACGGCTGTTTCAAATGTTCACAGTGTCTTCCCTTGCATGAATGTTTGGTATCAGACACTAAGAGTAGAGGCCGTCTCTGTGATAGTCTGTGTCTGTGAAGCTCCTCAGTTTTCCAGTTTAGCGTCCTACAGAAACCACTACTACAGATGAAATATTGAGGTGCTCAGGCTCTCTCATTCTCACTTCCTTCATGTTTGCTTCCTTCTCGCTCAATGTTCTCCTTTCCCTCCACGCCCTCTCCTGTCTATCATCTGCCAGAAATTATGCAGATTTCTCTCTTTTAAAAAATGCTGCAGTCAGAATTTGCATCCCTCCTCCCTCCCCTCTGCACTTCCCTCCATCCCTTCTTCACTGCCTAAAAATGGATGACCTCAACTCCATTTGGAGAAGCAATATTTCACACCATTTCACACTCAGTCCTTCTGTCTCCCTGTCTCCCCCTCTCTCTCTCTTCGGCATCAGGTTGACCTGAC
Source organism: Enoplosus armatus (assembly GCF_043641665.1). Taxonomy (NCBI): domain Eukaryota; kingdom Metazoa; phylum Chordata; class Actinopteri; order Centrarchiformes; family Enoplosidae; genus Enoplosus; species Enoplosus armatus. The sequence continues at coordinate 21,623,493 of NC_092185.1, forward strand.
AGGGAGGCGTGGTGTGCAGGGTTGAAGGGTACGTGAATGTGTGTGCACCCACTTTTTCGTGTCCTTGCTTGCTTGTGTATATTTATGTCAGTATGTGTCAGTGTACTGGTACGCATGTGTAAGTGTGTGCGTACATGTCTGTGTGTCAGGATGCCTTCAGAGGACAAGATACGTGTAAAATAATGCAGGAGGATGTGGTTTCTGTATAATGGGCCGACATTAACTTTCCTTTTCAACCCTTCAACCTTGAATTGAACTGAGCCAGAGAACCTGAACCATGCTAACGTAAGGCATTTCCTGACAGGTAGTCGAGAGCGTAGCGCAGCCAGCTTTCTTTGAGGGAGAGGATTTTTAAAACAAGCCAAGCTTGTGTGGTTTGGTTATATTCGATCTATGGAACAGATCAAACAATTTCGTTTACAAGATAAAGCATCTGCTATTGATCAAGATGGCGGAGACGAAAGCTTAAAGGTTCCTATATTGTTTGTGAGTTCAGAGCCAAGTGATATTTAGAAAGTTTCATAACCAGATAGTGATTTTAATATGATAGTTTTGATGTTGGTATAAATCCCAAAAACCTTTTATTGCAACTCTTCACTGCACTCACAAAAAAAAGAAATCACTTTTCTGAGATTCAATGTCAAATAATAAATACCTTTAGATGTTTACTCACTTTTAGAGATGTGGATGAATAAGTAACATGAAAACACACTGACCTCTCCCCTCCCTCTCATCTGTTGCTGTCTCTGGCTGAATACAAATGCCCATCCTCTGGACTGGGCCTTCACGTATTTCAGTCATACAGTATGTACCATGATCTGAGGGGATAAATTGCATTATTAGACAAGACTTAAGACCGTAATCGTTTCCATGGATATGAATGCAAATTCTTGAACCTGTAACCCATCTCAAAGTGTTTTTCCAATTGGCTCTTAACTGTATTGACATTGGTAGTTAGTCCACGAGCTGCTGCTGCTGCTTTACATTGTGTGCACAGTATCCGAGGGTTACTATAACACTTTTAACATCATACTTCATGCATCATGCACAACAAGCTAAGTGCAGCGTTAGTTCAAGCAGAGCACTGAAGTCGCTCTCGTATTGGCTGATCAGCATCAGCTTTTTGCAATATGTTTTGCAACGGTTAGCTCATTCACGTCTGTGTGGCTAGTAACGTCCAATCATATTCATGCAGGTGTAAAGTGTGGACCTTATAATGCGACACTACCACTGTTCACACTCCTGATTTCGGCCATGACAATACCATTTTCTTCCGCAGCTTACATTCTGTATTTGGTAGTGTTATCTCTACTTGCACCGAGTTTCTGTATTTGCTTTGTTTGTCTATTTGCATGTGCTGTCTTGAGTTGCAGTGTGTTGAGCTCTCAGGGCCAACAGAAATACAGCCTGTTTATATAGGTGGACCTGCATCAAACATTCTGACCTATTACTATTCTGCTTTGATTTTACACTGAAGTGTCAGTTATTTCATAGTGTACTACCACCTTAGAAGCCTTCTGTTAAAACTAATTACACCATCCGTTCAAAGATGTTCCCCCGAGAAAGATGCAGCACATAAAAATAGCACTCACACTGCAAATGACAAACAATGTAAGAGACTGGCTACTATGGATTTGAATTCCACCTCGGTGCTGGATCTCTGTGTGACTTTTGACTCCACAGATCACTGGATACACTTAGACTGACTGGAGTGTGGAGTCTCTGGCTTGCCTCTCTCGTGGTTAGTGTTACTTATCTAAAAGATCACAATGTGTTTCTTATCGTTATTATTCTGATGTGAAATATGGACCTCTGGGCTCTGTTCTTGGTCATATGCTCTTCTTTCTTCACATTTCACCTCTTGGCCAAATTATACACAAGCATGAAATTAATTTCCACTGCTACGCTGATGATACTTGGCTGTATGTGTCTGTAAATGTGAATGATCATGCCCAATTTGTTAAATTAGAGGCCTGCCTGTCTGCTGAGTCATTTCCTGCTCCTAAATTCTGATAAAACTGAGGTGCTCATTGGCCCTGGCCAACATAGACACCAGTTTGGCAGCACCTGGGATTTGCTGGACCTCAGGAAGTCCTCATCTCTGCTTGGGGCTTGTGGCGTCTTTACGTTTCCCAACAAATCTCTGCCATTACCCCGCCCCCTAGGTTCTGACGAGTTCTCAGGATCAGTTTCATAGGCCAGCTCCTTGACAGTCGCAATGCTAAATCAATGTACTCTTTTAAAGGTTCCCCGTGGAGTCTCTTGTTTCCACGTATCCTTGAGCTCTAACAAATGTGTTTCCTAACTTTGATTCTTAAGATTTTTAGAAGAATTGCCTTTTTAGAAAATCCAATGAGAGGCATGATGTGTTGTAAAGTTTGTTGTAGACAAAGAGAGAAACTGAGACAATGCAATTAGCTTACTCCACTTTTTTTGAACTTTAGCTTGACTTTAACCATTTGACTCCAATTTAAGGGTGTATAATACTATATACTATATACAACTTTATCCTCCACTATAATACAACCAGACATCTTTTTCTGTCCAGAAACATATTTTTGTCTGCTGTTTCAGCATTTCAAATTATCCACATAAATAAAAGGTGAAAGCTTTAGTAGGTTTTTACCAATTAATGATGATGCCATTTCCCACTACTTTTCTTTCTGCCGCAGTCTCTCTCTCCTCCTCTTACTCCCAGGGGGATAGGAGGGTAGAGACCGATGAAGCTAATTATCAAGAGTCACAAAAGCAACATTTCACCCTCCCTCCTTGTTACTCTGTCCTGCCTTGCTCCCTCACACACAGTTACAAATACCCACAAACACTTGTTGCTTCATTGCCCGAGGAATGATTACATCAACATGTCCAAACCTTGGACTTTGACCCTGTGTGTAGTAGTAGATTTCACAAATTCAGATTTCTTTCACTTGCAAAAACCCTGAATATGGAATTGCGAACAGTGTGATGGAGGAGATATGGCCGAGGAGGGAGAGTTTGAAAGAGGAGCGGGAGACAGCTACCGGTCAACATGGAGGAATTTAGAGAGGAGAGAGGGAGATGAAGCGGAGGAGGAATGAAAGAAGGGATTACAGAAGTGATGATGTGAGACATAGAGGATAGATTCAATGGGAAGGTGGAGGACGGTGATTTGGAGAGAGGAAGAGAGAGCAGGAGGGAGAGACAGAGGGGGGGATGGATTAAAAAGAAACAGGATGGTGGTGGAGGAGAGAAATGTGTGATTTGGCAGCAGGAAGAACATCCAAGCCAGCTTCACCCACTGAGTCCTCTCTCCTTCTCACTCTCATTGTCTTTTGTCAACTTCTCACCTCTTAATATAAATTGATTGTGAAAACATAGCATTGTAACTTATGCAAACAAATAACCTTGAGTTGCCATCATTTAGAGGCACACTTAGTTTAATATAATACAATCCTAGTACAATCACCAGGCAATAAATCTTGCCTTTGTTAAGCTTTATGAAATTTAAACTGATGTCTTCAGAATAGAGAATGAAATTAATTGGTTCATTGATTGGGCTAAATGTGCTATGGAAGTGAAGAAGCCTTGCAGAAAGATAGATAAGGAAGAAGTCAAGAGTAAAGGCAGCGATGACTAAATGAACACATCCGGAGTTGGGACTGTCATGGGCCTAATTTTACAAACCATATCATGGGTTCATGGAGCTGATGTGAAGCCTAGTAACATTACTGTGTATGTGCTTTTACGTTTCCCTGATAGCAGTGGCTTCAAGTGAGAATTTACAGCCTGGATCTAGATGGTGGATTTTTAAGGCTGATAGTGACATTGATACTTGACAGTTATACTATAATCCGATCAATACTATCGGCTGACATTCCACACACATACACATAATATAAAACATGTTGACATGCATCCGTCTTTATCATTTTATAACTCAATAATAAGAGATCATGTTTATATGATTTAATAATATGACATATCATTGGACAAACTATGTATGGTGACTCCCTTTCTCAGTTATCTTGGTCATTCCTGTTTCTTGTTACTTATTGGCCGACATAATACGGATGTATCTGCAGTGAGCTAATATTGGCCAGTATATCAGCCCTAGTCAAAACAATACACCTGCATACAGTACCTTTCATTAAAAACAACCAGTTGAGTGTTTCTAAACGTTGCCACTCAAACTGCGGTTAATTCGCTTTCAGGGATGATTCCATATACCCTGGAATCAACAAAGATTGTTTTGGTTATGAAGCCTTTCTGCAATGTGAATGTGGCAAGACCCATCTGAGAGGGCAGTACATCTTTTTCTGCTTACATGTTACAAAAAAAGAGGGATTCACTGAGAACTCACATGGTGATTATTGTGCAGAGTCCATGTTTCCATATCTTTTCCTCTCAACCAGAGAGTGAAATATACCAGCCATCTGATCTCTCAACATGCTTGTACAGCAACGCTCAGTGATGTTTGTGTGTGTGTGTGTGTGTGTGTGTGTGTCGGCTTTTCCATCATTGGACCTTGACAGTGGGGTGTCAGAATTCACTGACAGCTGACCCACACTGCCTGCATGACTAATGAATGCACGCACTCACACAAACACACACACACTTGCATAAATCCGTTTTTCTCTCTCTCTCTCTCTCTCTCTCTCCTATACTCCCTTTCTCTGTCTTCACACTTTATCGGTCTCCTTCCTGTGTGAGCAGCATCAGTGTGTGTGTGTGGACAGCTGTGCACTACCGATCTTCTGTCCTTCCCTGTGGACAGTTCACACTGTGCAGGTGTTCACCAGCTCTCCTCTATATGTCCTACACACACACAGCTGATGGAAGAGAAGATGACAGCTGAGAAGAAGAGGAATCAAGTTAAAAGGAGTGTGAAAAGGAGAAAAGTAAAAAGAAAAATCCCTGCACTCTGAAGACGCACATAGGTGTTACCATGGTTACCAAATGATTTGCTTAAACATATACATCGCTTACTCAGATAATTTATGAGATAATTACGAGACAATGGATCGAAAAGCAGTTGGTAGTGAAAGCATCCCAAAGCCCTGTTAGTTGATATTGTCCTGCATGTCACGCTGTCCTCCTCTGCCTCCACGTCCTCCTGGCCAGCCTGCAGCCTCTCTCCGAGTGTGTGTCTGCGTGAGAGTGGGGGTCCGAGTGGAGGCAGGTGTGCTGGAACCAGAGCAGAGCCCCACCTGCTGCATCCCATCCTATAATCAAGACACAGCGCTGCCACATCCACCTTGCCAGATCTGTAGCTCTGGTTATATATCGAGTCATATTTGCTCGTTGCCTGTTTACCTGCGACTAATCCTGTTTCTCCTCTCCCTGCAGGTGGACCTGCTCGACTCAACTTCCCTCTCTTTTCCCATTCACTGCTCAGCGTGATCTTCTTTATTTAAACCCCAGTCTCCTCGCCTCCTTGCATCTTGCACTTTCATTCAAGGGTTCATTAGGCTAGCCTGCCTGGCCCTAACACTGCAATGTTCAAACAATACAAAAGTGCTGTACGTTAGCATTTAGCTCAAAGCACAGAGCTGTGAGCATGGCTGTAGACTCTCAGTCTCGTTTATTAACTTTTTGCAGTGGACCAAAGTGTTGGACAAATGGATGAGCACACAGACAGACCAACTGACATCACCAGAGTCATCCTTATCTGGAGGCGAGATCCTGACATTTCACAATCAAATCCATTTTGAGGCATAATGTAGCAGAAACCAGGAACGCACGGCCAAGTCGTCCATGTGTGTGCCATCGCTTCAGTTCACACTACGTTTGGAGATTTTTGGTAGATACTGCTGGTTGTCTACCAAATATCTAAACAGTGAGAAGATATGTACTTCTAGCAGCTTTAAGCAGACAAGCAGACAGCCACTTGCCACTGTCTTCCTCCCTGTAGCGCACACACACACACACACACACACACACACACACAAACACGAGAATTGACTTTCCTGTGAGGGCAGAGTCAAGTGTTCCGTTGATGTTTTTCTCTCTTCATGAATATTAATGACTCACTCTCTCCATCAAAACACAACCAGTACTCATTTACACAGAGACAAGTGCGCAATCTCTCTCTCTCACACACACACACACACACACACACACACACTGAAATACATGTGTGTACACACTAAAACAGCACATATGCCTGCACACATGCTAAAAATGTGTGATGCATCCCTTAAACCTGTTATCCACATTCTTTATTGACTTCCCTTTAGTAAAGTGATGAATAGGTGTGTTTCACAATAAAAAAAAAATAGAGAAAGTCTCTCAGGAGGATGTAGATTTATTTAGGAACAGTTTCACAAAACACAACATTATCAACACACGAAGAGGTCGTGCCTGCTCTCAAATGAACAGCAAGACAGAGTAAAGAATCAAATAAATAGCAGATATGAAATAAGAAAATTGAGACAAAGAGTAAGATCATCAAGAAAAAGAGTTGACAGCCCTTGAAAACAGAAGGTAATGATAAAGAGGATAGAAAAACAACAGACTAGCATCAAGCGAGAAAGAGGAGAAGAAAGATTAAGTATTTAGTGCAGGTGGCAGGAGTGGAAGAGTTGGGTGGGTGGTAAACTGGTGCGCGAGGCTGAGGAGTGCTGTACCCAGATTTGCAGTCAATTAAGTTGGATTTACGGGGCCCATGATGAGATCCATACTGACTGTGTGTTTTCATATTGGACTGGTAAGCCCTGATGCCTTCTCCCCCCCCCCCCCCAGCTTTGATGCGTCCTACAGGCTGAGCTGTGCAGCCTCGGGTAGAGCAGTAAGGGCCGCCTGTAATCAAGACTAAACCTCCCCCGAGGCCTGCCGAGAGGAGCCTCACAAACAAAACGCTTTATGAAGGGAGAAGTGACACACACACACATACCGATATGTGCACGCGCCCCTGGTGGGTGAATACATTGAGGAAAAGCTCTTTTGCTCTTTTGTCTGTGTGTTTGTTATTACATTTTAACCGCCTTTTTTTAACGTGAATATTTTTAATCAGCCTAAAGTTAGAGGAAACATTTTTCTCCACACTGTATGATCGTTTCATGCATTTCTTGTTGCAAGGACAATAATGACAATTGTATAATCACCTGGTTTCCAGTATATCTCACCTGGTTTGGTCCTCTGTTGTGTGGGCAATGTTGTTTCCACTTTGTTCGGAGTGGGTGAAAACAGAGCAGGCCAGTTGGCATAAGTTCAACCACCACGACTGAACGGGCAAAGAAAGAAGTGCCACTGACAGAAACTCATGCGTCAACAGAAAGACTAATGGAGACAATGAAGAAAAGACACTGTGAGAGACGTGAGAGAGAAGTGAGGCAAAGGTGAGCTGGACTCATATAGGAACATGGACTGCAGGTGACAGAGAGAAGAAAACACAGGAACAGAAACAAGAAGGAGAAATGTGGAAAAAAGAAAATTAAAGTACTGTTAGAAGGAGAGGAGAAAAGGGGATACATTTGAGTGCGGGCCATTAGATGTTCTCTGAATGCTATGTTAGCAGTTTACACACACACACACACACACACACACACACATAGTGCTAACAGTATACACAGCACTTTATTTCTCCCATAAACAAAGTAAAGCCCAGCTTGTCCTCGGAGTGGCCATATATTATGAGCGGATAACCCTCGAAGGCTTCAGAGAGTGTGTGTGTGAGTCTCTGTGTGTGCATGTGTGTGTAACACGAAGATAGTCAGGTACTTCCAGGAGCTAACTCGCTACCTATCTTACTGTATATCTGTTAGTGTTACAGTCATGTCTTTTTAACTGTGTTGATGGCAGAAACATCCATGTACTGTAGTATGTAAATCTGAACTGCCCGAACACACAATACAGTACCACTTACAGAAATGAAACAGTGTAGTAATTTGAATATGGGAGTGAGAAGCGAGTGAAGCTGCCTGCACATTCTGTCTGGTTCATCTTTTCACATAGTCCCAGCTCTGGTGGCAACGTTTCCAGGTCTCCAGGAGGGTGAAACCACAACAGGCGGTGAGGTATAATGTATGGTTTGAAATGGAATCTTGAATACTTTAAAGGGTCAGTCCAAATATAAACCTTCTTACTTCCCTCTGGTGGTATCGAGGCATACATACAGTTACATTTTTATCAGCCACGACAGCATGTGGCTGCCAGGTTTGTATATGTCTGTCTGTGGACAGATTTTGTCAATGTGGTAGCGTCACAACCGTGCAAGGTGCAGTCACGAAACTTTACAGGTGTGTAGTTGAGATCAAAATGAAGGCAGGGTTCGAAGATGGGTGTGGTCCGGGCAAGGGCGCTGGAAGTAGGGGGGTAGGAATTAGGGATCACTGTTAGTGGTCGTTCTTAACGGATGTTTGTGTAAAATACTATGTTAGTATGTGGGTGTGGCCTGACTGTCAGAACATCAACATGTTGACATCACGGCTGATGTGATTCCATCACAAGATGGTCTGGCAACTTTATTTGCCCATTTTGCCACATTTCTCAAAGCCTCAGCACATAAAACTAAAGTGATCCTAAGGACAGACACCACTAGGATTGAGTGATTAAATACATACTTTTGTAATGAACTAGTGTAGTGAAGTTTGTAGTGAACTGACCCTTTAAATTGAATAATCCAATATAACACATTGAAAGTCTCAAACATGTTGCGTCTCAGTGATGAATAAGGCTTCAGAGGTCTTAAACATTCACTATTTCTATTCAATTTGACCTGTGTTGTACCCTTCGCCTATTACTTTTCAACTTCATGCGTATGTGCACTCACATAAACGAAGACACCCAAATACAAGCACATTTTTAAACATGATGAAAATCAGGAGAAAAACAGGAGAATGTAGAGAAAAAGACATCCGGGGTAAAACAGAGATCACCAGTCAAAAGAAATGTTTGAACTTGTGATGTCTTTTGATTATCTTTTAATCCAATCTCTACAGGACGGTTGGATGAACAGATGGATGGGCGTATAAGAGGTAGTGATGGATGAATCAAGGAATAGATCTAGCTCAGACACACACACACACACAGTGGGGGAATACAACACAAGTGAATGTAGGAGAAGACAGGACATACAATTATCACTTTCAAGTGCACACATAGAGAGAAACACGGGGAAGCATTAAAAACTGACGCACAAGACCCCGTGAGGGAAAACACACACACACACATACACACACACACACACACAAACAGACGCACTTGCTGTGAGAGCTAGCTGTGTGAAGAGTGTGTACTAATTGTTTTGCTAAGCGTGGTAATTGCAGCTCTCATTGGCTTCTCCAAATGTCAGCACTTCCTGCTGCCACACAAACACACACACACACAATTTATACGAAGACAAGCATTAACAAACAGACACAGATAGACAAAAGATATTGTTGATGTTATAGAATGTGATATCTTGCAGACTTTATAGATGACACAGGAGTCTAGTGTATCCTGAAGTAAAAAAAAAAAATAGCCTATTATTTATTCTCTTTGCTTTATTTGGATCCCCATTAACTTCCACAAAGTGGTTGCTGGCGTCCCCATTAAAAAATAAACAGCGATTTAAAAATCACAGTATAAATGAAACAAAGATAATGCCGATCCAACCAAACATAAACCACACAACTAAGTGAACTAATTTTGCAAGTGAAAGGGTAAACAATAAGAATTATATGTGATAGAATAAAATAACATCTGTAAACACGAGACACATTTTCAGGACTAAGACAAATGTTATTTGTCTACTGCTGTCAATGATTTGACTGTGTCCTCTAAGGGCCTGTGCCCACACACTGTTTTTTTCGGGCAGAAAAGCACTGGTTTTGTTGGTTTTGTTTCTATGACAACAACACCTTTAGTCAGCACTTCTTTACTAGACATGATCAATCTGTCTTTATTAACAGGCTACGTACCACAGTCCTTTAAAGTAGCTGTAATTAAACCTGTTCTTAAAAAGCCCACTCTTGATCCAGAGGTTTTAGCCAACTATAGACCTATATCTAACCTTCCCTTTCTCTCCAAGATTCTTGAGAAAGCAGTCGCCAACCAGCTGTGTGACTTTCTACATGACAATAAGTTGCTTGAGGACTTTCAGTCAGGTTTCAGAGCTCATCATAGCACAGAGACAGCACTGGTGAAAGTTACAAATGACCTTCTAACTGCATCAGACAAGGGACTTGTCTCTATACTTGTTTTGTTAGTTGACCATCATATCCTATTACAGCTTAGTGCGGTTCCTTTGATGCCAATTAAATTGGCATCAAAGGAACCGCACTAAGCTGGTTTAAGTCGTATTTATCAGATCGATCTCAGTTTGTACATAATGCTTACTTAATGATGAATCCTCCATGTACGCCAAAGTCAGTCATGGAGTTCCACAATGTTCTGTGCTTGGACCAATACTATTCACCTTATATATGCTTCCTTTAGGGGATATTATTAGAAAACACTCCATACATTTTCATTGCTATGCGGATGATACCCAGCTATATTTATCGATCAAGCCAGAAGAACCTCATCAGTTAGCCAAGCTCCAAGCATGCTTTAAGGACATAAAGACCTGGATGACCTGTAATTATCTGATGTTGAACTCAGACAAGACAGAAGTTATTGTTCTCGGCCCTGAACACCTCAGAAACACAGTATCTAAGGATATTTTTACCCTAGATGGCATTGCCCTGGCGTCCAGCGCCACCGTGAGGAATCTCGGAGTTGTCTTTGATTAGGACATGTCCTTTAACTCCCACGTAAAACAAACTTCAAGGACTGCCTTCTTTCACCTCCGTAACATTGCAAAAATCAGGAAGATCCTGTCTCAAACAGATGCAGAAAAATTAGTCCATGCATTTGTTACGTCTCGGCTGGATTATTGCAATTCTTTATTATCAGGCTGTCCCAATAAGTCCCTGAGGACTCTCCAGCTGATCCAGAATGCTGCAGCACGTTTACTGACAGGAACCAGGAAAAGAGATCATATTTCTCCTGTGTTAGCTTCGCTGCACTGGCTCCCTGTAAAATCTAGAATAGAGTTTAAAATCCTTCTCCTGACTTACAAAGCTCTTACTGGTCAGGCACCATCATATCTTAAAGAGCTCCAGCTTTATACTTAATGTACAGATATAAGAGCGGTCAAATTATAAGAGCAGTCTTCCCATCCACCATCAAGAAAGACTTTAAATAAATCCAGATCTTTATTCATTTGCAAAAAGGCAGACACAAATGTGTGACATGTAAGCGAAACATGTTACAGCTGGTTAAAGTGGAAAATGACACTGCACTGCACTGCATGTGCAGTATGAAAGTCAAAGAGGATAAATTGCTCATGGCTCTTAAAAAAGAATACCACCTGCACATCACATATACTATTCAAATTGTAAACAACAGGCCAATCAATACTGGAGAACATGATGAACTCCCTCCCACGGCTCTAGAAATTTGACACAGGACCCTGGTGTAATCGGATATATAAACATTTCAGCATCCCACTCCACCTTGGACCAAACGCTGAATGCCACAGCTGACTACGGGGATTGCAGTGTGTGGCCTTATTCACACTGAATGACAGTGCAGATAGCAAAAAAAAGACGTTGCTTAGTCTGGGTTTAAAGATAAATGGGTAAAGTCATCCAGGATTATGGTGTAATTTGACACATAACCTGCTACCTGTACTGATAGCGAGACTTGTCTGCTAGGTGCGGAGTATACATGGGATGACAAAGAACTGAAACAATTACACTTGCTGCTGAGTGCAGCTTTGGCTAGATCCCACAGCAAAGAGTGCCCAGTGGAAGTGCAAACCATAAAGTTGTATGAAATCTTATATATGTTGATGTAAGATTTTAATTCTCACAGATACCTGCAATGTGTTGGCACAAGGACTGAGTGACTGAGTGAATATACTTAATCCACATTGCTGCATGAGGTATTAAAGATACAATCTGGAGGGGCATTCAGGTCTCTGCAGTAATCTGATACTAAGGCTGCACTGCTGATCGGAACATGAATGTGGTTTCACTGAGTTAGTGACAAAGCATATAAGAGATACATTTGCTGGATATCGGTGTGACTGAGTTTGAGGATGACAAGGGACTCTGGTGATATCTGATAAACAGGCTGCTAGGTACCCTGCCAGACTTCACCTGACATAAAGAGATGACTGATGGGCTGCCAATAGGACATGTAAACACACACACTCTATAGATGACAGAATGGTTTACAAGGGGGACAACCTGAAAACTGTAAAGCTGGAGGCCGTCTGGACAAACAACACCATGGAAATGTTGTTTAAAGGGAAACTCTCATATCAAACTTGTGGATGTTCCAACAATCTTCAATGTTAACCGTGTTTATAGAAGCCAAGATCTTTCAAATACAAATTGCAATCTTTCCTGTTCACAGTCGAGTTGAGACTATTTCTGAAGGGTTACTACAATACCCAGTATTCTTTGCCAATGCCGGCCAATGTTGCCAAGGATGTTAGCTAGCATTTTGTGTCAGAGCCAGCAGTTTGGCTGACAAATGTAAAAACACAGACATGACACCAAGTGCCAGTTGGCATGAATGAGGTGAGCCGGTCTTTCAACTGATCTAGAGCCCTGACTTAAGGCCATCACAATCAGATTATTTATATTTATATATATAAAAAAACACATTCTCAGATAGCGTAGCACTGTGTCCACTTACTCTGAAGTGTCACAATGTGGCCAAATGGTTGGTTTTTAGTCATACCTGTAAATGGCAAAGTACAGGAATTCAATTGAACTCAACACTTAAGAGACACTAGGGTGAGCATCTTCCAGGTATGTTTTGGTGACGCAGTTGTGTGATACATGCATTCGGTGAGCAAATAGCCAGATCTCAGATCCATCCTGTGTGGTTTAGCCCAATGTGTAATAGGGACCTGTGCCACAGTAGCTTCTTTCTGTAGCAGTCCGTTACGAATTATTGTCTCACCCTGGAGCTGGAAGATGGATGCAACTCAAACTGGAATGAATAACTCAGTCAATGCATCCTGTCCATCAGCTGGAAACCCTACATAGACATCCTCTTATACAGGCATATCAGGCCTATTGTGTATCCACACTTGTCATGGCCAAATACAATCTTTCAGTGCATAGGTGAAGGTCTGCCAAAGACAATGTTGTGAGCTTCACTTCACAGCACAGGTCCTTCTATGACTCCTGGAATCTCTGCTACCTACGGTCCCTGACCAATTAACAGCCTTGCTGGCCTATGACTGAGGGCCCACCATACTCAACACTGGAAAGATCAGAGGAAAGATTTGAGAAAAGTTGCTTCTTTTTTTGTTCCCTCTTTATTAGGAACAGACAAATCTGTCCACACTCCCAGGTACAGAGGGAAAGGTGATCCCGGACATTTAGGAGACCCACCACTCATGCCTCTGTTTTGTGGACCACAGACACAGAGCAGGTAACCAGCAGGACAGCTTGGCTGCAGAGAGAACAGAATTGCAATCTGATTACGCAGCTGCGCCTGACCCGCTGCTGGGGCTGGGAAGCTGACTAAGAAACAGTCCTGGCTACTTGTAAAACAGTGAGACAGACCTCACTTTTGTCTTCCATCAAAAGCTGCAGGAAATGTTTCTCTGAGACTCTGACTGGCTCCAAGTCACCAACCAATAAAACAGTACTGTGCGGCAGTTGAGTTAGAGTTAGAAGAATTAGTGATAGAAAATCAGCGACTGTAGCAGTTAGAACAGGCTTAGACGAACTGTCAGGACATGCAAACCAAGTTCTGGCCAGGGTTAATGAAGGCACCTGAACAAACCCATCAATTCACTCTGGCAAACACCCTGTCCTCAGAGACTGATGGCCTGTGCTTGTACAACTATTCCCGAGCACACCAGGCAGGACACTAAAAGTGGTATGATGAGGAAGATATCCATAGCAGTGCTGTCATTTCAGGCACTGAAAAGCAAGAATAAGAAACACTGTTGCTGAAGGCCTCTTATACTGGAGGGCCCCATTATGTGCTTGCAAATTTAAGGATGCAAAGATACTAAATATGATTCAATGCTGATATATGTTGAACAGCTTGGCCACTTTTGTAGTTAAAAACAATGCTGTGGAGCTGAGATATTTGCAGAATAATTAACATGCCCACGTATCAACTCAGCTTACTTACTTACTTCTTACTTACTTAACAGAGAAAGCCACTCTGATAAAGTCACTAAGTGGCTTGTGTTTGTTTAACTTCCTCATGTAGACAGCCAATCAGCCACCCACCCCGTGAACTAAAGACCTAGCTGGACAGTCTACAAAACAGAGCCAGTGCCCCTGCTTTTCCCTGGAGGATTTGCAGAGGTCTCAATACATCTGTCCACGTCCATTTATCCATCTGTCCATCTGTCTGTCCGTCCCTGTGTGTGTGCCTCAGTAACCCTATACATCCCCTGTGTCCAATCAGCTCATCTGACCCAGGCAGACAGTGGAAGCACCAGGTGCCAGATGCCTGACTATAATTGGGAAGCCAGGTTATTTCTAAATACTGTACACTACATTGTTAGTGTTAGACAGGAACCTTTCTCCACTGCACCTTTGTGTCTTTATGTCCGGTGACAAGATTCATCATGTTGGTGTTAATACAGCAACTGACTACAAAAAATCATTATTAACAACAATTAAAATAATGATTATCTTTATTATCTTTGCAAATTATCTGATGGTTGTGTTACACATTAAATCTATATATCTGACCAAGACAAGTAAAATGAGGCATTATATGTGATATTTCAGTGTTGGGCAGTAATGCATTACCTAATGCTCTATTACACAGACATTTTGGGGGTCGGCTTGTTCGCTGTTTTACCAGGAGTTTGACAAATGGTTGATATCACTTTGGCCTCTCTGCGTTCAGCGGACAGACTGGTTCGGTATGTGTTATCTTGGCGCAGGGCAGAAGCGGGGAGGAGGCCACTGTTCTCTTCCAAAAGAGCAGTAATACGACTCCCGTTAACTCCAAAGTTGCTAAGAACGTTGCATCTTCTTAGCTAGCTTGCTAATGTTACGCGCTGGTAAAGCTACATTCAGGAATCCCCTAGTTTTTTTCAGAGTTGGAGGGCGTCGTGAGAACCGTAAACCGAAGTAAATAATATGTTAATGTCATTGATTATATATCACAAGTAATTTTCCCAACACTGGTGACTTTTACTATAGAAGTTCAGCTCTCATAGAGCACCAGGCCCTCAGTCAGGGACGTTCGAGAGTTCATCCAAAGCAATGCCAACTCAGCCTTATGTCTCCAAGCTGAATGATATCCAACAGGACTCTAGATAATATGCAGTGCCAGCTTCAACTCTCTGTCTGTCTGTGTCTTTCCCTTCCTTTCATTCATTTTTTCTCTGTCCCACTTTCATTGCTTGCTGTCTGTCTTTTGCAGCTGTAACTCCATGCACGTTGTTATTGGAGGTGTGCATGCTATTGCCAGATGCCCCTTGCTAACCTGGTTTGTATTCTCTGACTACATTTAGTCTCGCTAAACAGACACACACACATGCACACACGCAAAGATATGAGCAAAGAGGGAAAGAAAAACAAACCATCTTCTTATATTTACACAGTGCTGAAATTTTCCAGAGGAATAAGAAGTTTTAAGGACATTTAAGGACACCCAAGTACACCACACACACACGAGCAGAAAAGCAGTAATCCAGTGTCAGTTTGACCCAAAGCTTGGCTGAAACCAAGCCAAAGCCAGAGTGCCAGAGTAATCCAGCCATTAAACATTAATGAAGGCTATTAATGAGGGGGATCTAGATGGAATAACACCTCATGACAAAAACTGCAGGAAAAAGGGCTGCACACAACCTGTCCATATCAACTACTCTCCTAAACTGTCTGGTGGGTAAAACCAGACAGTGACTGTTGATTGTTGTTAGATGTGTGAGCATGTCATAACGTCCAAGGTATATGGCAGAGCAATAGACAGAAAATGGTATTCTTTCTCTGTCCTCTGGATGAATCATTTTGTGGTCAAGCATAAATGCAGCCTGCTGGCTCTGAGTGTTTGCAGTGGTGTTTACAGAGGACTGCTGGCATTATCTGCGGGACAGGCAAAGTTAAGGCTCAAAAGTACAGGAGGAAATGATTAATATGGATCAGTAAGATTGATTCACTAAACCACAACGTGCATAAGTTCACCTGGTGTTTAATGCCCAGGGGAAGCTCGTCCTAACCTCCCGCCACTTAGCTGCAGTGTTATTTGTGAAAAGGCACAACAGGAAGAGAGAGGCAAATTAGTTAAGATCATAATTGCTTTTTCAAATGTCAGTCGATTAGAGTACATCTTTTAGAATTAAAAAGGTCACAATAATAACCAGGTAAATAATATCTTTATCGCTCTTCGGTAGCTTGATGGTGTGAAAGGGACGCTCAGACTAAGGGTCGGTCATACCACACTGCTGTGACAAGACTTCTGTCAACCCTTCATGTCGAGGCCTCTGGCTCAGCTGCAGTTAGACATCACAGTCTGCTCTCTGCCCCCTGCAGTGTTAACACAGCTTGCCATGCATGTTTCACCTTGTACATACACACACACTGTTCCTACACCACACCTCCAACGATCCAACTGGGACCCTTTCCATCCCCACACTTGACACTATTTGAAAATACAGTTCATTTACATACTATTTAAATGTGTTCAATTACTTTTCTGGCCCCAACTGATGTTGTTTAGCACAATGGACCCAACGGCATCTCTCTATTAGTGCAAATGAGTGTCCTCACGGCAGACCACAAGCAGATGAAGTAAATGAAAGGGTGGCAATTAGTAACAAGTAAAGGTCTGTACAGTGGTGCCACATATTGCTGAAAACACCACTTTCTGACTTCACTGTATTTTAATGGAAGCTGCTGCGTGCAGAACTGGATACTTGCATTGTCTCACTGCCACACACACATACAGATACACATCTTCAGTATTTTACGCAGTGTCATTCAGTGAGAACATAAATTCCCTAACCTTAACACGGTTAAACTAAACCTTATACGACCACCTGTTAATACGATGGCGGCTGAGCCATCCCCATGACAACAAAGTCCTTCCACTAATGAAGACTGTGATGTGGTTATAAGTTCAGGAAAAAGCAATTAAGTGGGCACCCAGTCATCAAACTTAAAATTCTCCACTGCATGCTTTGTCCCAACTGTGAACCCACGTCTTAAGTCTGAATTAAGTTTAACCTGGGGCTCCTTCAATTCACTATGCTTCATTTTTTTTAAAGAGAAGAAAATATCCCAATCAAGGGATCTTGATTATCAAAACAAGTGAAAGTTGGACAATATAAATCAATAGTACACAAATGTGGGTGAGAAACAGATTTTTAAACATGCAGCACAACCACTTTTTAATTGTTTTCATTTTTTCTACTTTTCACTCAGCTGCTCATTTACATTTTCTCCCCATTTACTGAGCTGTCAACTTCCCCAGGAGGACCTCCTGTTCTGTAAACTGCAGTGATAAATGTCTTGCAGCAGGAATCCTAATCATATTGGCGTCCACGTACAGGAAATGTTTAAATAAGTCTCAAGACTTTTTACGTTTTTCTTGAGCTGAGTGTTTCGGTGTTCATTTGATTCTTTTATAAAGCCTGTTTGAACAGCACACAACTGAATTATAGTGCTGTGCAGTGGATTGCAGCTTATGCTCTTGCTCTCCATCTTTCTGCCACTGTCCATCTCTTCCTTCACATCCTTTACTTCCTCTCTCGACTTCAATTCTAATTTTTTTTTTTTTTTGTACTTTTGCCTGATTTTTTCTTCTCTGTGCCTCTCACTTCTTTCTTGGGCCATCTCATCTTTCTCTTCTTTCTATGCTCTTTTCCTTTTTGTATCCCTCTCTCTCACTGTCTATGCTAAGTATTGGTAATTACATTATCATGCGCTACCCTATGAAATATAGTTTCAGTGACACCGAGTGTGTGTGTATGAGTGTGCGTGCGTGTGTGTGTGTGTGGAGTTGATGATGGAAAGCCTGTCTGCGTTTTTAATAAACACAACACTGCAACGCCCCACACGCTAACTGCCTTAGCATCGAGCTTCACACATACACACACACACACACACACACATAAGTACACACACGCACACAGGCATCTGCCAAGACTAGGCTCAAACTTTCAGGGAATTTATGTACAAATAATTACTTTTTAATAGCCAGTAATGTGATTTCCTGCCAAAGAAATATTCAAATGCATCTCAGGCAGTCCAGTATATTATCTGCCTGGAGCTACGGATGCGACTTAGGGAGACGGCACAGGAAAGACAGATTATTGTTTGTGTGATAATAATTATTTTACCCTTGTCATCTGCAGAGGAAAATGGGAGATAATGCTTTTGTCTCTCTGTCTTCCTCTTTCACTTTCTTTCCTCTTCCCTTTTCCTCCAACTCTTGTTCTTTCACTTTCTCAGTCAGGACTATACCAGGGTAACCTGAACGTTGCTCATACTCACACATACTTCTGACTTTTTCACTCACAGGGTCCGGTGCTTGTCCATATTTGTGCCCTTTGCCCTTTGGATTCAGAGAGCTGCTGTGGAGCGCCGCTTTGTGCGGCATTCGTAAAAGCAATTTGGTGTAATTGCAGTTGTCACGTTGCATCGGGGGTATTCCTTTGTTTACTTTTGCCAGTAACAATATTTGTTTGTGCAGTCGTGAGCCGTTATTGTGTTTGGGACCATGGATGTAATACATTTAGAGTTACTTTGCCAACTTGATTTAACAACTCCGATTTAGATTTGATGCATATCTAATCTTTATTGAGTGTTAACAAAGCTTGGATAAAAATGTGTTTTCGTCTTTCAGGGATTCTTAAAGTTAAGAGAGGGTCCACTGGTGTTTGGAATTGGTGAAATTGGTGAAACAGCCTTCCACGCTGGGTTCAGTGTCCATGTTGTGGTGGCAAATGTGGGTAAAAGTATTTGCTTCGGAGCACATGGACTGTAGGTGCAGGAGGGTTGTTGGTTTGGTGGTCACCTCCATGATAGCTATTACCCAGCAGGAGAAACTGCAATGTGTCTCCACAGGTAAACCCAAGAAGCGTTTTCATCACCAAGTTCAGCAGACAACGTTAAGCCTGTCATTTTAAAGGTGTATGAGCTCGCTCCAGAGGTGGAATCTGGCACATGTTCATGTGTCAGATTTGCAAGGCATCTGGCAACTCCTTTAAAATATAGGCTGATAGCATCAGATGTTGCTTTCTTTGAGGAGTTAGCCACTTGCACTTTATACCCATGCCACCAAGAGGACAAGGTCATAAAGAGGGTCGTCTAAGCTGTCTTGTCTTCTTCTCTAAACACCAAAAAAGCAAATTACAACTGGACAGACTGAACCTTGAGTTATTCAACAGCAATTCAACAATTTTACATACACATTTCAGTAATTTCGTGCCATACGCACCAAAACACGTAAAGCCTGCTGCACTAATGGTCTTGTGTTTGTTGGAAAGAACTTTTCGTCCTGTGCAAGAAATGTCTGCTTTCTTGATCCATTTCATCTCCAGAGCGCAGCAGACACCATGCAGCACCTGATCAACAGACATGCATCAGTTTACCTTGACTACTCTATAACTCTATAGCACCACTTGGCATTCTTTTTCTTGCAGTGCATCCGTGCTTTGTTCGAGTTCTTTGTCTGAGGTGTGGCTGCCTCTCACTCTCACTCAGTTTTGAGTTTGCCATGGCAACAGCAACATTTCTGGGCCTCGTGGCGGGGCAGGGTTGAGCTGGAAATTGTAAACTCTACCCACAACCAAAAAGAAACTCCAGCGCTTCTCAGGTTTTACAGGGGTTTCTGCAAATCATTTTCCAAGGCCGTGTTTCCACTGACTGAGCAGCTAAAGGCCGAGGCAAAATTCTGAAGGTTTTGAAAATGTCAGGTCTCATCTCCTGTCTCAGCTGCTCTGCTGTTTGACGAGGCTCGGGATAGATGCCATTATTTACCTCTCTGTAATTCATACCATACTGGACATAACTCCAAACATATGAACTTCAAAATATTTAACTGGATACACAATAAATGTGAGAGTAAAGTACTTGAATAGGCCATGGACAGAAGAAACATAATGCAGTCTCAAAGTATCATCGCTTCGGATAAAATCTGTGTAATTGTAGGAGATAATGGCCAATGTGTATCACATATTTCATGTGAAAATGTGATGTAAATTGTTCCCAGTTTCTTTCTGTCTGTCACACACTCACGCAGACACCAGGGTTCACAATGTCACAGGTAAGTGACGGCAGATGTAATGCCTGGAATTCATTTTTTGCATTAACGGCTGACACCTCCCATAGCAGGTTCAAGTGCCTAACACCGTGCAGAGGTGTGAGAGTGTGCATGTGTGTTTGCGGGTTTTAATCTGTGCAGCTAGTGTGTGTGTGTGTGTGTGTGTGTGTGTGTGTGTGCGCGCGTGTGTGTGTGTTCATGTGCGAGGACTGGTTAATGACCTCAGGAAGGATGAGCTCGCTCAAACTGAACCTCAGGGAGTCTAACCGATTGCCGCTCTCTGTGAGTGCGTATGTGTGTGTGTGTGTGTGTGTGTGTGTCAGTGCCTGTGTGTTGTGTTGAGCACCAGCTAACGCACCGCTCTGTCCAATCCGCACGAACAAATCAGAGCTAAGTGCACCGTCACACAGCAATATCCAGCAGCCAACACAGAGAGAGAAGAGAAAGCAAGAAGTAATGTGAGTGAGAAAGAGAGAAAGAGAGATGATGCTTCACTTATTTTGATGCTTGTCTGAATCTGTTTTTTTTCTATAGGTTCTCTCATATTTTCACTTGCTTTGCCGTTTGGTGCCACTTCCTCTGTATTTCTTCTCTTCTGCACTACATTTTATGTATATTGTGTGTATCTATCTTTGTCTCTGTGTGTGTGTGTGTGTGCTTATGTGTCAAGGGACAGATTACTGTTTCTGTGCCACTGTTTTAGAGGAGTGTGTGTGTGTGTGTGTGTGTGTGTGTGTGTGTGTGTCCAGTGGAAGATGTGAGTGTGTATGACAGGCTGATAATAGGACTCACTGTGGGCCATGCCACCTACCTGGAAACAGACCTTATCTGCCTCTGGGGAACACACACACACACACACACACACACACACACACACACACACACACACACACACACACACACACACACACACACACACACACACACGCGCACACACACACGCGCGCACACACACATCATATTATATCTTATCACACTGACAGTCTAGCACAGAGAAGTCAGATCACTTACCGTTACAGATCAACACACAGGTCAAGCACACACACACACTTTGCCACTATTGCTGGGTGATGTCTGCGACGTCAGCGTTCACTATCTTCACTTCTGCCTCAGTGATGTTCTCAAGCATATGGTGTTGTGTGCTGGTGTGTGTATGTATATGTGTTCATAGTTTACATTGGAGCTAAATACTGCACATAGCTTCCATTTGTTGCCCATGCTCATGTTGCCAAGTCCCACACTGGTATTAAAGGTACCCTGTGGAGCTTTTGACCACTGGTAGCGCGATGGAGCTATGTTTGTACGAGTGGGACCCTCTTTTCTTTCTGTTGTTTTCACGCCTGCAAGCATGCAGAATCGCCTGATTCACATTCTTGCCGCTGGCTTCACCTTATTCTGCTGATCAACAGTTAGCGACGGTAATGTGCAAAGAATGCAATGAAGAATTGCGCCACAAGCTAGCGAATATGGATGTGTACAAAGCACAATTTCAAATATTAAACAAAACACTTCTACAAACATTTTATGAGGAAGGAAATCCTCACAATGCGTTTTGGTGAGAAACACTGAATCATAAATATATTTTTTTTATTTACACAAAAACTCCACATGGCACCTTTAAAGTCAGTATTGACTTGCAAGTATTTTTTTTTTAACTTTACACTACATCCACGGGTCGTACATGAGCAGTAGAATATAGTTATCAGAGCCTGCATCACCTTGTTACAGGAGAATTCGCTCAGGTCAGAGTGGTATGGCAGCAACTGTGCACACAGCTCTCTGCTCTAGTCTTAACTTAAACGCATCTAAGCCAACACATCACACTGACCAGACTGACAGCTGACACACATGC
Source organism: Enoplosus armatus (assembly GCF_043641665.1). NCBI lineage: Eukaryota > Metazoa > Chordata > Actinopteri > Centrarchiformes > Enoplosidae > Enoplosus > Enoplosus armatus. Next base: position 21,645,553 of record NC_092185.1, read on the forward strand.
TGCGCTTGCCCTCGCACCTGCAGCCACTGCAATCGCCACATAAATAGGAGTTGTTCAGGTTATTGTACCGAATAATGTGCATTTACTTAATCATTGTGCTTACATTTATGATTAAACTTTCTGCCTTTCATTTTCCTTTGAGGGATTTCTCTTTTCACTTTTACCTTGTCCATCACCGCATCTCTCCACTCGTCTTCTCCACAAACTCTCTCTTCCTCTCTCAGAAGTTCCTCATCTATCTCTCTTATCTTCTGCGCTCCACTTTGTCCCCTTGCTCCTTTTTTAAATGACTCCACATTGTGGTTCAATTTCTCTATTCATTACTGTTCCCTTTATCTCTTTTATTTACATCAGAATTTTCGTACCTGTCATCACCCCCTCTTCTTTTATCTACGTTTCCTTCCTCCTCTTTCTTAGTCTCTCTCTCTCTCTCTAATGAATCATGTTGAAGCTTGCTTTCATACACTGGCTGATGGAAGCCCTCTGGCATGCACACATATTGCATACATTCATCACTGCTCCAATAGAAGTTCGACTTTGCAAGCAAACACGCACACAAAGTCACACAGACGATGATACATCCATAACTGCGGACACGTGATGGAACACATGATGTAATATACAGTATAACTGAATACACTAATATATTCCCAATAACAGATGGTACAATGTTGCTGTAAAAAAAGAAAACAGTTTTGCCTTCATTGGAATCGGTTTAATTAAACTGCATAGAAATAGCTGCGATACAGTGGAGACACTGGTCATTTTTGATGCCTTATGGAAGCAACTCAAAGTGCAGGCAGGATGTTTTGGAGGTTGATGTCTGACAGCATCTCACCAAAAAAAGGGTGAGGTTTTGGCCACAAGTAGATCTTTAGTCTTTAGTTGTTTTATTTGTTGCATGTGCAGCAACATCACCTCATCCAAGAGCTCTATATGAATATCAATGACACACATATACACACACACACACACACACACGAAGAGACACATATATGCACAGTCATGCACGGTCACAATGTCCATGTGCACAGATACAAAACACACAGTAAAGCTTATTGGCATTAAACCTGTCACGGCTTAGAAAGCAACAGACCAAAATGGACACGCTGATGCACACACAGAAATATGACACACACACACACAAATTTCGTGGAAGAAACATGTAATATCTGGACACGCACGCACACATACACCCATATAAAGAAAGAGGGAAGTGAACAAGATATTAATGGACATATATGAGTGGACAGTGGGAAGAAAGGAAGACCTCTGAAACACAGAACACACACTTGACTTTTGACAAACACTTTGGCTCATTAGCACAGCTCTACATTTTCAGGAATTCTGCCAGAACCTGGAAACTGCTGGACACCCAATGAGAGATCTATGCTGCCTGGTTTAAGAGGAAGCTCCAGGAATGGTCATTAGCCATGTGGACTAATGCGGTCAGGATAGAGATTCCTCTGTTCTGTTAAGTCCAAACTTGCTCGATGTATTTTATGGTATCTTGCAGGTGACATGAAACACCTCCTGCCATCGTCACCTGATCTCTGGTGCCTGTTAGTGGGCCTTTGAAAGCCCTCTCAGGCCCACGAACACACTCTCTCTCTCACACACACATAGAAGCCAGGTGTCATTAATGTCCACCTATGCTATATATTTTGACTCATTTTTGAATAGTTTTAACTTGTTTTAATTGTGCACTCTGTTCTCTCCTTTTTCTGTACTTTTATGATGTGTTCATGTCCTTTGTGTTTGTTATCTTGTTTTTGACTGCTGCACAAGCAATTGCCTTTTGGGGACAAATAAAGTAATTGATTGATTAAACCATGTGCATGCATAACAACTACTGTTATGTTACTGTGTACTCAGACAGAATGTGAGGCGAATTTTAGAGGTGGCACGATTGCTTACAAAGTCAATGAAAAGACACAGGCGGGCGCTAATTTGCCCAGGGCTGTGCCAGCTGAGGCAAAGACGTGACCCTGCGTTGAAAACAACTCCATAATAGCCAAGAACGGGAGTTTTTTCTCCTGAGATCAGTCAGAGGCTGAGCTGCCACACAACCTCACTCCCAGACACGGTCGCAGGTCCATTGGTAGCTAGCTTACAGCTAACATTTGTCTGCTCCAACAGTCAAATTTGCGTGAATGATTTGAGGCGAAACTTTGCTTTGCTTTCTGTCTGAAGATATGTGTTTGCTAGGGAAAAAAAACATTGTCATAATTGAATATTTAACAATGGCCAATGCTGACTTCTGGCATCAGATGGGATTTGAACCCTTGTTACGCTTAAGTCTGAATATTGACCCAGGATGTAAATCACGCTTTGCAGAATTGACCAATATGAACATTTTTCCTTGGAGACCAGGCTGGATAATGGATGTGACGTTTCTGTCCAAACACATATTTGATTGCTATAAACTAACTCAATTTGGGTAAATAGCATGTTGCAGCGAAGAAAGAGATTTAAAAAAAACAAGTGAAGTGTAGGTGTGTATGTGCACACAAGGGAAAGCACACGTAGACACAAACTGTTGAGACACAACCCAATTTTAACCACAGATCATTGGCCAGCTTACAGCAGCCGCCTGTGACATCATCACCGAAGGACAGGTCAATACTAATGAGGTCAGAAGGAGGGGATGAAATCTGATTATGGCCCCCAGTTCATAAACAATATATTTCTATTAAAATCTAGCTTGTACACAAGGAGAGGATGCCAGAGAGAGAGAGAGAGAGAGAGAGAGAGAGAGAGAGAATATGAGGATGAGAGTAAAGGGAATGTGAAGGCGATGAGAAGAAAAGAACTGATAAAAACAAAAGATGGAGGGAGTGAGGTGGGTAAGAAGGAGCGAGGGAAGTTGCAAAAGAGAAGTGTGTGATAATGAATTAGCAGCTTAATGAATGCAGGACCATACTGACTAACTGCATATTAGTAATTAAAACACTGGAACACAGTTGTCCCCATCAGCCCGGCTGTAATAAACCTCCCTTCTCCTGCCTCGAGGCTATTATGGCTTATTGAAAAGGAACAGATACAAGCATGAAAATCAACCAGCTGCTTTATTGGATTAAAAGTACAAGCAAATCACAGGTGCACAACAGTCATAGACAGTGTTCCCACTATAAACACCGTCATAAAGAGTTGTTCAAAGAGTTTGCACAAGCACATTTATTTTCCATATCCCCAGCCCTACAATTCCAGTTTTTGAGCGAGGTGTTCAATAACAGCTTTATAGGACAATCTGCTATCTTAGCATGGATAGATCAACAGACTTTGAATTAATAAAACAGGTCTGAATGTCAGTAAAACAGATGTTAAGAAGATGTCCGCCACACTTTGCATGTTTAATTATCAGATTGTGCTTGCAACAACCACAGAAATATGAGTTTTTCAGGTTATTCTACCAAATAATGCGCATTTATATAGTCACTTTGCTCATCATCAGTTCTTTATTTTGTTGGCCCGCATAGCATTGATGATGTCACTGATAACAGTAATCTGTTATCTGTCAGTGCCTTTGACTTTATGTTTACTCCTCTTGGTTCATTTGTAAAAAAGCCAGTGTGAACAGAAAAGGGTTAGGAAGGACCAGAACTAAAATCCGACAATATTTTTTCTTGGTCCGGACCAGCTGAATTACTACAGGGGTGAAAGCAACCTGCAAAAGACCAGCAACAGGTTCATGTTCCGACAGGGGTTTCAGTGCTTACAGAAACTGACCATCAGGTAAGTTAACTACTTAATTCTAACAACGAATGCCCACCTCCATAATGCATGTAATTGTAACATGTAACAATGAATGCACCTGGCTTTACCTGTGCATTGACACTATGGCTCTTCCATTCCTCCCTTGCAATATTTAAAACTTCCACGTCTTTTGTTGTAGACCAACCTTTATTGAACAAAAGCAGTCGGCACTGACCTCGTCTGCGAGAACTATTACATTTCCTGTTGCTGCTTCATAACATAAGCCTGGAAAGCTTTTAGTGTAATGTGGAACCAGACATTCTTACATTACACAGGCGCTACAAATGCTCTCAAAGTTGAACATAGAAAAATATTTCAAAATGTTGCTTTGCATAACCACACATGTTGGTCCCGAGCAATTTATCTATGTCTTGTCACAATTGTTATTGTCATATTGTTAGAAAGCTACTGGATATTAAAAGTTGCCTTTCAGACTGCCAACATGCCAAATCTTGTGCATCCTGAAAATAAAGCCTGCTCTGGAAGCCAGCAGACTGCAACACACTCCTGTTCTTCTGTAGATGTTCAGGTGTGCTCCAAGGAAAGACATTGGATTAATGACAACAAGTGAGAAATCTCTCTCTCTCTCTCTCACACGCGCACACACACGTGTGAATATAGGCACACATCTATGAACACACACACACAGACATGCTCAGACACACACATACTATATATTCTCCCATAATAACACACTCATACACATACTCACATAGCACACAGCCTGTGGCAGGGGCAACTGCGGCATCTGTTGCCCACTGAGCCAGTCTGCTGGAGCTGGAGTCAATTATAAACACATTAGACTCTGTTTCCCATAACACACAATGACAAAAATACCTGTGCGTGATCGCTCACACATAAACAAACTCTCACACACACACACACCACATACGCTGCAGTAGCATGACTCTATATCCATTATTACTTCTCACTACATTGGGAAAAAAGAGGAGATGATGGCAGTAGACAGATGGAGAGAGAGAGAGAGAGAGAGAGAGAGAGAGAGAGAGAGAGAGAGAGAGAGATGTGCAGGGAGACAGAAGAAAGAAAGTGCAAAAATGTACAAATAAAAGCGAGAAGCTGTTTTACTTGAGGTGAGCCTATCTTCAGAAGTAATCCAATCTCTCTTAATACACAGGGGGCGAGCGCACTTTTCACATTTGATATGAATAAAGATTGACTTCGAAACCTGAGAAAATCATAAACAAAATATCTTCAGCCCAGTCGTCTTATAAAACTCAATTTGTTGAAGAACCCACTTGTAAAATCACAGGCATGCCTCCAACTCCCAGCAGACCCCTAAATGCTAAAAGTATCTGCGCCCTCAAAGACGGCGGTTTAGGATTAAACGCTGCTGACAGACTGAATAGAAAAGAATCTCTCTGTCTTTCTGCTGGGTTTTTCTTCCATTAGCGCACTCGACAAGCCGTTACGAAGGAGCTACATGGAGGCATGCGGCGTATAGCTGCTCGGGCGTGTGCATCTCGAAGTGTTATATTAATGCATGTGTGTGTTTTTCATGAACTGTGTGTGTGAGTGTGTGTTTGTGTATGCCTCTGTGAGACACCTGTGTGTCTGTCAGAGAGAGCGTTTCTATCCAGAGCAGCCACCTTTTGCATTTTTCTATGCGTGTGTGTGTGTGTGTGTGTGTGTGTGTGTGTGTGTCTGACAGCTGACAAACAAGCATCACTCCCTCTGAGACTGACTGACAGGAGGACTGAGGGAGAATAGTGAATACACACACACACACACACACACACACACACACACAGATTCCAAAGATACAGGTACACAAAGTGACATTTATTTCAGCTTGTTACAGAGGGTTGCTATCACACCTGAAAATAATTCACACATACAGATTAGAAAGACAGAATCCGTAGGGAATTAGTGACGAGTTTGTATGTATGTGCACAGAAATACACACAGGAAAATCATCCACAGCGCGCACACATAGCTGGCAGCATAGTGGGTGGATATGGCGGCCTGTCGTATTTATGAAGGCTTTATGATCAGGCTGCTGTCAGTCAGTGTGTGTGTGTGTGTGAGGATGAAGGTTGAATGATCTGATAGTCTTCTGTCAATCAAAACTGCCTCAACACAGAGAGGCTGGAGGGCTCCAGCATCTCTCTGCATGTACTCTGTGTGTGTGTGTGTGTGTATTTCTGACCTCGCCAGTGTTTGTTCATTTAGTTTCTTTAAATCTCTAGTAAACAGGGGGGGGGGGGGGGGGAGCGTTTTTGACACAACAGACAGCCGGTTCAAGCCCCGTATCAGCAGTTCATTCAGTCAGAAGTCGAGTCGGTCAAAGCTGTTTGCCAACAGCTGAACGTCTCACCATGAAACCAGTGCTGACCTCAACCTTAACACAAGTGTTTCCGCGGCCAGTCTTCATGTCAAGCAGGCTACATGAAGGTTGGAGTTTACCAGCATACCATCCATCGCTGCAGCTCCAATTATCTTTAATGTTTCCTGTGACCGTCCCTAACATTCCTAGTGTCAGTCATAGCTACAAACCCATTTCTTTTAATAGTTTTTTTAATTGACAAAACAATCCCACCTCAATCCTCAGGAGTAATCGCGGTATTGTAGATATTCAAACGTCCATTTGTTTTCAGCAGTTTAAGGACTTCTTGCCCGTGTTGGCTTAAAAGTTGAGCAACAGCTGAGGTAACGTGATAACTGAGCAAAACTATATGCTAATGAAGATTATGTTGTGATCAGAAGCTACTAAATGGACCTTGAGGTGAAGTTGTTTTGTCAACTACTGTTTGTAAGGATGAACTTTGAAGCTAACTTTGAAGCTAACATGGACAAGAAGTCCTTAAACCTACATTAGCTGATTTTTTGGACTTGGGAGCGGCAGAAACAAGTTGTGAACACAACATTGACGTGATCTTGTAGGCAAACATTTGATTGATTACACATCCAGCAGTTATGTAGGAACATTAACATTCATTTGCAGTCCTGTTTCTGGCCACCTGAGAGATGTAAGGCCAATATTCACTCTCCTTTTAGCTCTGTTTTTGGTCTCCACCAACTCCTGAGGGAAATATCTGACTCCTCCACTGTGAATATCTGAATGCTCCACTGTGTTCACCAGCTAGTCGCTAACGTTGGCGACTATTTGGTGCTGGGCAGGTAGTGTACCGGGTTTATCAGAGCCTTTTCAGTGAAAACAGCTGCCTGCTACTGGAAGCGACACTGATGAAAGTGGTAAGAGTGAACCAGAACAGTAAAGTTGTGGGCAGTAAAAACAAAACAATGAGCTGAGAGACACTCAAATGCTTCGAAGAGCTGAGGGGAACTGCAGAGTCAGGTGATTATTCTCTGCGGGGTCGTCACTCTAAGCGACCATTTTCACTACACCACTACCACACCAAAGGAAGCAAATGATAGGAATACATAGTAATGCACTTTTAGGCCACGCTCCAATTTCAGACCCGTGTTTTTAAATGTCTTCATCTTGTACAAGACTTCCACCCATCCATCTTCATGCTGCTTCTGTCAGCAGGATCACTGTTGCAGCAGGGCAGGTGTTTTGTTCCCCAACTGCTTCCCGTAGCTTTGCTTTTTGCTTCAGTTCTCTGGCTACCACACTAACCCTACCACACTGTGTGAGACAGAGTGACAGAACTGCAATCTCCTGTTATCTTAGCAATAATGCTACCAGGGGGCATGTGTCTCCTCTAGCAACAGCCAAGGCGATCCAGTCTCATGTGTGGGGCCAGACTAATGACTCCTGTGATGATGTCCAACAGATCTGAGGGAAGCCTGCTCAGAGGGCCACTTCCTCCAGCCAGGCCTGGGACCTGGGCAGAAGAATTATAGGCTGTTCACCCACAAAAGACGGACAGGAACTGGGCGAATTATTTTGTCTGTCAAATTCAGAACTTTGATGTAGTTTTTGTTTCTATTAGTTCTATCAATAATAATGTCAAATATGAGCAGACAGGTCACAGAAGAGCTTTTACTGCAGAGGTGTATATCTTGGTAAATATATGGCATTCGCACCACTTTGTTATTTTGCTTGTCAATGGTGGTGTGGGCCCATATGCACTTTTTATGTATGTATATTTGTTTGGAGGGGGAGGGCTGTATTTGTAAGCACCTTTATTGTGTGTGTGTGTGTGTGTGTGTGTGTGTGTGTGTGTGTGTCTGAGAAAGGCAAAACAGGGATGATTAAGAATCCTCACTCCTTCTATTAGGTGTCCCAGGATGCAGCAAAGTGCCCAGGGAAAAAAAATGCCTGCGTGTGTGTGTATGTGTGTGTGTGTGTGTACAAGACAGCGTGAGTGTGATAAGTAATATGGCTGTGTCATAGAGGAAGCCACTGTAACCTTTATACTGCTCTTTACACTGTCACTTCCTATAAAAACACACCTCCATCACTTGGAGAGGGAGAGGAAAGGAAGGAGGTAGGGAAACAGGGAGGGGAGCTGACAGAGGGGAAGAAAGTAGGGAGGTGTGAAGGAAATAGAGGGATAGAGGAGAGGAGGAGGCAAAGCATAGTAGGGGAAGAGAAAAGAAATGTGAAAATTAGAGAGAAGATGGATTTGAAGGGAGTGAGCAAAGTGTGATGGTGCAGAGAAAAGAAAGGGAGAGAAAGAAAACTGAGGAGGACAGATGGACAGACTTAAAATGACAAAAGAGGGAGGAATAGAAGGGAAGTACCGAGGGAGGGAAGAGCAATAGACGGAGATGTTTCATATTTTCACAAGGTCAAGTGTGGAAATGGGCCCATACTTCCCGTGCACTCTCCTGTCGCCACGTGCTGTCAGCCGGCCTGCTGCCCAGGAAAAATGAAACGAGGGAACGGAAGGACGGAAGGAAAGGCAGGGAGAAACAGGGAGAGCAACAGAAAGCAAGAATGGTGAGTTGTGGATAGCAATGGCTGCCTAATGAGAAGAGAAGGGAAGGAGGATGGAAGGAGGAGAGGAAATTAAGAGGTGTGGAAACAAAAAAAAGATATATAAATTAATGGAAATATATGGAAAAAGATGGAGTAAAGAGTGAAAAGGGCAAAAAGTAAAGTAATAAAAAGTGAAAATGAATGAAGAGATAAAAAGAGAACTGGGGAGAGAGGAGAAAGGGGGCATTTTTCCGACCTTGTCTTGCTAACCTTGGAAATGGTGTGTGTCTACAGTATGAGTACGGACTGAGGACACATACTGACCATGAATGTATTTGAGCAGGGGATACATGAAGAAAGGGGGGGGCCCATGTAGCCACCGAACCTGTCTCAGTCTCCAACCCTTCAGTGCCATCCAATCTAAAAAATTCTTACAAATGACCTACACAATAATATTGCTGGTCTGCCACCTCTATTGTTAAGGTTGTGTTAGGTTTAAATAACCACTTGGTTAAGAGAAGGATTGTGGTCATGGTTAAAATAAACCACTCTCAGTAGGAAACTTCCCGGTTTACGTTCAAGGCCAACGTTAGGTGCCAACACAGGAGGTAGCATGCCCTTTAGGAAGAAGTAAGGGTGTGGAGGATTGGGGTGATGGACAGGCATGTAGCATGTCAAACTTCCACGAGGAAGACCATAATTTGTCTTTCATCACAGGCCGGCAGTTAACGTTTGCATTTTTATTAACTGTAACCACAATCTTGTCCAAAGATTACTGTACTTGCCATGCACAAATATGGCAGAAAGATCTTGAAAACGTCAACATTCTTGTCTGGGAACAGTGTTGGAACAACGGTTTTCCATGTCAAAGTCACAACACTGTGTGTGTGTGTTCCATTATCCATCCCGACCTCTCCCCAGAGGTTTTGTTGCGCTACTCCTTTGCTACTGACGTACAGTCATTGCATTGTTTTTCCCACCATAGACCCAAACTCCTCAAAAATGGAGGAAACATACAGTATGTCTCTGTGTTCACAAGGCAACTCGAGGTATACATCCTAATCAACAGACAACATGACATTGTCAACCAAAGAAACCCAACAGATACTGGAAATTCTGTCGAGAAGCACGCACCTAAACAAGTACAGGAATACAGTAGATTAGTAACCGTATCACCATGGCAAATATGATAAGTTGTGGGACATGTTGTGACAAAGCAGCAAACATGTAAGATGTGTGACCTCTGCTGTATGATGGCTTCATCTGTAATCGATCTTGATTTCCCTTCAGACAAAGCGAGAAGATTGGATTTGAATTGACCTTTACCCCACTGCACACACTGACATTCACTATGATCACACACATCAACACTTAGATAGATAAAGGCATTTGGCAACCCTTCATATGACAGCTGTCCTCCAGTGCAGGTTTGCATCTGAGCTATGGCACTCAGTCTTTTGCTGTAAAAGTAATGATATGTACCACAGTTGATCACAACGTTCACAGTCGATTTAATATCTTTTAGTTCAATGTTTTGTTTTACGGATCACATCTTTAAAGTTTTGGTTCACTCTCACTGCTCCCATCAACCCCGTTTCCAGACATAGCGGGCAGCTGTTTACAGCGAGAAAGCCCCCCATAGTACACTACACAGTAAATTCCCCAGTGTAAAATATGCAGTGTCAAAGTACACTGACTCTTTCAGAGTTATTACAACAACAGCTTGAAAATGTTCGTAGTTAAAACAGGTGGTGTAAGAAGTACTCTGGAAAGCCACGTCCACCTACTCCTCGTTTCTAACCGACCAGAATTTCCTCAGCGCCATTTTGTCCACGTCGAAAGACTGCGGTAAGTTTCTCCTCATCACTGATTAAACCAAGTATTTGGCGTTTAAACAGAATCAGCATTTTAGAATAATGTTATGTTGTTGTTAGCCATACGCTCCAGCTGGTTTTGTATCTTAAAATACCAAACTCTAAAGGGCTAACGTGACTAACGGAGTTGATGGCTAGCTCAAATGCAAAACATTGAGCTACTTAACATTAACGTCAAAATGAACTATGTCAGCAAGAGGTGACGTTAACGTTGTTAATACTATGTGGAGGGGTGATTGTGTTGTATTCTTTGTAACGTCCACAGAGTCCAGTTAAATAGCAAAGACTGCATGTGGGGAATTGGCTAAACTAGCTAACGTTAACGTTAGCTTGACTAGTTACCCGTGGCCTAGGTTACGTTTTGCGTGGGCAGTCCTTCAAGGATTAGCTAACACTAGCTAGAAGTTAGCCGAATCTGCCAAATCTGACAGAGTTTTTGATTAAGAAATTGACATTGTGGCATCGAAGTTTGCACAAGGAGCTTTAAGTGCTAATAGTAACTGAATATAGCTATTTCAAATTGATATACCGTCGTCAGTCTTTTTGGAATTGATGATGATTTTTCTCATATACATTTACATGTCTCCTATGTTTCCTTCTCTAACCACGCCCTGTAACTTTGGATGCATGCATTGCTTAAAACTTAATGTTAATACTACATTTCAAACACTCTTAAGTGAAATGGAGTTGTTGTAATGTTAAATGCTATATTGAAACATTACCAGAGCATTTATTAGAGCAATTATTTTATCACGTTTAAATGTTATTGAGTTTAATTAGTGTCCGTTTATATTATCCTTTCACCCTGCAAGGAGCATTATTATGATGGGGAGAGTGGCACTGGGTACTTGGCCTGGAGGATGAAAACTATTCAGAGATGCACTACTAAAGACAGGCCATCATCATTTGGAGGTAACGCTGTAATAAGAAAATCTGTGGAACACAACAGTCACAAGATCAGTTTTTGGCTTTGTTGCACGCAATGTTTCTTCAGCTAATAATAAAATCATTTTCTTAAATGTTTAGTCAAATCCAAGTTACTGAAACTGTTTTGAAATGTACATGTTTGTCATCAGTATTGATAACAAGGTATTTTCCCATACTGTGTAGCATTCGCAGCAGAACCATCTGGTGAAGACATGGTTGGAGGACCAACTGTCAGACGAGAGTCCCAATTCATTCCAGAGACTGACCTGAGCGAAGATGAGTGCAGGGAAGCAATCTCACTGCTGAAACATTCAGCTGACGAGGACACAGTCAAGAAGAAGATGAAGCTGACATTTGTCTATCGCCACAACGTGGTCCTTGATCCCCAGCAGTCAAGCAACATACTGTCCGACTTTCCACGTTTCAAAGACGTCAAAAGCTTGGTAATTAGCTGTCCTTATTTTGAGTGTTATGACAACTGAATAGTATTTTAGACAGTAGATGGCTATTGTAGTGATAGTGATTGTAGTGGCAACTAGCACCTATTAAATTTAGTTTGCTGTGATATCCTGAAATTGTCACCCAAATCCCCAACCCAGGTCGAACAGGATTTGGTTCTGATGTATGGGGATCATCCAGCAATGCAGAAAGGTTCCTTCCATCAGTGAGCTTGAAGCACTTCTGCTGGCAGCAGTTCCTCCTGAGGATGGCACTGAAGTGGATGATGACTTAGGTAAGCTGCTTGTAAGCATACTGATCTTGCTGTATTATACTCATAAACTTGTAATATAGTATAGTATATCTATCATATATATACATTTACATATCAACATAATACTTAAAGCTGGATTGAGATATAAAAATAACGTAGCTGTGAAAATGTAAGAGGACATTTTGTATACAGTACCAGTCAAAAGTTTGGACATACCTTCCCATTCACTTGACTGGTACTGTATATTGAACAAAACCTCAAAAGCACTGCGTTTGGTGTTTGGCATCGGTTTTACTGCTGTCACACCTGATTCCACCATCTGCTCAGGGTCAGAAGAGACCAGGAAAGGTGTCTGCATCCCAGGCAGAGAAGCATCTTGTGCTCTTCAAGAAGGTTTGTATTTTTTCCTAGTTTGTGATAACAATCATGTAATTCAAGAGCATCTCGAAGCCATCACTACCAGCACTCAACTCTATCTCCTGGCTGTCGGCGTTAGGAAGAATGCAGTCCACCAGTTCTTCATCATTCTTGACAAGAGTGCCATACCTTGCAGGTCGACTTCTTCCTTTGGTGCTTTTGATGAACTTTTTAAGGCACATTTTGTGTTCGGTACATCATACAACACCATGCTTCACAACATGTACACGTTCATCCAGACAACTGTGTACAATATTGATGGTGGCAAAGTCAAGGAGAGTCCTCGTGCAGCTGAAGTTAGGGCAAGGTTGCTTCATTAGTGACTGAAGTTCCTCCTCCATCATGAAGTGTTTTGTTTGTCAGGCTGAGTTCAGTAGTTCAAATATGCTTGTTAGGCATTTACGATTAGTTCGCGGTTATTTGCCTGGAAAAAATCTCTGCCTTAAATGTGCTCAGACTGGATGTGGCTGTGTGTTTGGTCCTTTTTCTGGTTTTAGGAAACATTTAAACACCAAACACACTGAGTTTATTGACCAACAGGTGGACACTAATGTTGATTCAAGCAGTACAGGTGGTCACAGGTAATGTAGTCGAGACAGCTACAACATCTGAACTGTTGAGAAAGTCCAATAGGAGCACTCTCGTTGTCTCTGCTGTCGCACAACTCAAGACAGCTTGAGTAGGTCAGTCTACTGTAAATAGTCCTGTTTCATCAATGAAGTGCAAAATAAGAACAAAATAGAACAATCCTTTCAAAAGTTGGAAAACCCATTCACACCCTTAAATTCAGAAGCTAAACGAAACAAACACGTCTCAGAAAATGGGGAAATGTTGAACCTGTTGAAAAGGTGCTTTTACCTCAAACAAAAACTGTTTTGATCACCATTACCATGCCTTTCAGGTCAGGCCGCATCCAGACAGGGTTCTTAAGGTGTTGAACATAGATGAGCTGTGTTACTTCAAACCATTTGATGTTCAAATGAAGAGTGGAACGACAGATTCCATTTTATGCAGACCTAAGGTCAGTGTTTAAAGGAGTTTTGTATTCTCCATGAGATGTTTTGATATTTGGGCCTGACATAGTTGGGAGCTGGAAATAAAGTTGTTCAATGCATTATTTTGTGATAACTTGTGATTTTTACTTACTTAATGGTGCGTTTGAAAAAACAATATTGAAAACAAATTTGGTTAGCTGGGATTTGACAGTACAAAGGAGTAAGTGTAAAATTAACACCACTGAGATTTATTATATTATATATATTATATTTAATAGTGTCAAATGTCAGTGACACTGTGCAGTGTTAATGGGTGTCTGAATTCTACTCTTATCAGAGCTAGTTCTTCAATGCAAGAGAGTCAATTATCAACACATAGTGTGTAACATCAACACTTGTCGGAGTTATTTGACCCTCCATCCAGTGTTAACTTTTAATAACTCAATGCAGTTAATGAGCATTGGAATTTGACTCAGTTGATTTGTTATCACAAAAAGGTAAATTATCAACACTACTGACAATATTATTTACACTCTCCAGTGTTATTTAACCTGTAGTGTTAAGTTGAAATAACACTATACAGTGTAAGCGAGTGTTCATTTTTTACTCTATTTAGAGTTAATTTTACGCTAGGGAAAGAGTCAATTTAACACCAATTCCAAACGGGACCAAATACACTCGGGGATAGTGTTAAATTTAACTCTTTAAGTGTTACTTTAACACTCCAAGATTTATTGTGTACCTGCCTAGCACCAAACTGCAGACAGACACAGTAAGCAACTAGGCAAGTTGCATTGCAAGTAAGTGGCCAAAAAAATCAGCTAACGTGTGTTAAACAATTATAGCTTAACATGTATGATGTGAAAAAGGCAAAGAGAGATGCATGTTTGTTCAATTAAAGATTGAGTCTCTCCTTTATTTTGCTCATAAGAAACTACATTTCCTAGACCTTAGGCACATATTAGACTCTCAGCCAAAGAGACCTGACATGTTCCCAGAACAGCACTGTAGAACGTGTCTGGCTGTCGCTCTACCTGTCATCTCGATGGAAAGACAGTGCTACATGAAATAACATCACACGGAGCTTGGCTGTGTGATCATCATAACAGCTGAATGATCAAAGTCCTGCCAATACAAGAACACAGAAACGCTGTATGCACAAGATATCAGTTAAATTCAGCACATTTAATAAACTGGCACCCTTTGTGCACCCTGTTAATGCAATTTCATCTCATTATCCTTTAAAAGCTAGCCAATTAAGAGCATCACACTGCCCGTATAATTACCCTCACGTTTTATAGTGTGATAGACAAAGGACAGAGTATATTAATGGTAGAATCCATGTTGATGTCTTGCCTCCCTTGAATGTCCAATATTGGAGTCAGCACAATGTGTTAAAGTAAGCACCACTTCACTGCACTTCAGCGTGAGCCCTGTATGAGGAAGATAAGACACACCACCATTCACTTCCGTTTGCTGACAGTAAGAAAAGACCTTCTGCGAGCTCAGACGCACAGTTTGTCGCTCCCAGCTCCGTTGTCTTTTCCCTGTAATTCACGAGAACAATAATGTTTTGATAAGCCTCTTTCCACAGCATGACAGTAAATTGGCTCTGGATTGGCTCTGAGGTGACCTTTACCCTGCTTGACAGTTTGCTCTTCGTCATGGTCAACCACATGACGGGATATTCAAGATGGTGGGCTTTGGAAAGATTTAGACCCCATACTATGATAACAAATCACTAACACAAGTAGACACAAAAGGTCTGCCACTGACATATGACCATGTGCTTCTAATAATCTACTCTCATGTTGCATAACTGCAAACAAATTAAATACATTGTTTGTCCATGCCCTCTAGACGGACGCATAGAAGTCCCAAAATGACATGCTCCCTCTGATTGCACAGCTGGATATGATAAAAATACAACAACAAAAAAAAACTATAGTGAATGACTCAAAGTTCAGTTTAAGCCATGTTTGAGTTTGGTAGGCCTACAAAACCATCCCATAAATTTTGCTTCCTTTTTTGTCTATCGAAGGCATTTGCATGGCCTAATGTCAATAGGCATAATGCATCAGTTGATTGGGCATATGCCAAAAAAACACATGCATTTACGTTCAAGTGACGAGGCCCCGTCGGCCAGTCGCACAGGAGGAAGTCTGGTGACGTTACTATAGAGCCTCAAAACCTCAAACTTAAACAGAGAGTCAAAGTTGGTTTATTTTAACCATGCTTGTGGTCATTCCCCAAGTGTAACCAAGTGGTTACTATTAAGAATGACAACCTAATCTAACCTTAACGAAGTAGCAATTCAATGCATCACAGCATTCTTCTGTATAGCTTTGGATGACACAGAAAAATGCGATTCTGCAACCGAATTGTGATAGCGGTTGATGTGATGAGTGACAGTCACATAGGTCCAGGCTTTTAGGACCCTCAGTGGTTACAAGCAGGGCTCATCCAGGTTTTGAACCAGGGACATCTCACACCCAAAGCAATCATCATACCGTGAAACATGTTCAGAGGGTGCTGTGATGTAGTTGTAATGGCGAGGGTATATTTTCATTTTATGCTTCTACTACCGACACTGTGACAAGTTGAAATATAATGAATATAGTACTTTATAGCCTGTGTTATAGGTTCAAAGCATATTAAGTTCATGGTCTTTAATGTTAAAATCTTTAATGTTAAAAAGATCATATATTCATGATAGAGGATTGGCTAAAAGGTAATATTGCATAATATACTTAAAATCTGTTTTAAAACTGTTAAAATGTTAAAGAAGTTGTTTATATTACATTCTTCACTTTATTTCAATAAGCTGTCAAACTGTTGATCTGCGATCACCTAGATAGTCTCAATCTAAGATCGATTGGTTTGGTCTCCACCCACATACCTGGGGAATGACCAGTTTAACATGTTAGAGTGTGTTTGTAATATTGTGAGTATATTTGTATTTAGTGTGTTTAGTAATAAATGTGAATGAGGATTTTTCTTGTTGGCAAAAAGTAACTTGCTGCTGTGCCAAGTGCCGCCGCCATCTTGTGTCCGTTGTGAATTTATATGTGTACAAATTTTATACTTAACTCTGTTGTATACGGTTGTGAATTGTTGTATTTATTGTTAAATTCATTACGGCGAAGTTATCGCTGAGGAAAGGATCGTCACTGCTCATATTTGTTTCTCCCCATTTTATTAGGGGCGTAAAACAACACCACAGGTTTATTTAAACCTTTGTTTCTTGGAGGTTTTGGGGGACAGGTCAAAATACTCAAAAGCCTCAGGCACCGTTGCTATGGAGAGGAAGGTGTGAATCAGAGCTGTAGTGATTTCAAAAGGCCTTGTTGTTGAAATTGTAAACAAAACACGTTGCTATAGCTGTTGAATTCATCCAAAATGGACCCAGAGACCAGAAGTTTTAATAAAGAATTATTTGAAATGGTAGATTATAAACAGTATCATCTTTAGCTTTAATCCACAATTAGCAGAATGCTTTGTGCCAGTAATCACTTTGGGAGTTGTAGTTGACTTCTCTGCTTCAGTTTTTGTGTCCACAGGCTTCTTGTACCTTTCACTTTTTATCAGAGAACCAGATGTTTTCTAACATCGTTGCTGGTGCATTTCCAAACTACAGAAGTGCTTCAACTGTCAGTCACCTGACATCGTGTTTTCGGAAGAATGAATGAATTTCCGTAACCAGGGGCGACTGGGATAGCTCCTCCCACTTTTTCAGTCTACAGAGAAAAAGCTGTTAGAATGCTCCATCAAAGGAATGGAACCAACTATGATGCTTTGATGCAGGATTCTACAACTGCTTGAGTCATCACCACAGGCTTACATTAGGACACACACGGAGTGACATTAACTCATACCAACTACACACAACACACACGTTACCAGTCAAGTAGGATCTACTACAGAGACAATCTTCTCCACACAAATAAAGTCCACTACAGACAAAGACAGTCTACAACAGATAAAGACAGTCCACTACAGACAAAGACAGTCTACTACAGATAAATGCAGTCTACAACAGACAAAGACAGTCTGCTACAGAAAAATAAAGTCTACTACAGACAAAGACAGTTTACTGCAGACAGTTCAATGGATCGAAGAATCAACCCAGGAAAAAGAGTTCGTTTTGTTGACGATGCTCGTCAGGGCCGTCCAACACCTCCTCTGAACTTACACTTTCTGCAACATGATCTTTATAACGCTCACCAGGAGAACTATCGCCTGAAAGGGCAGATAGACGACCTGTTGCAGAAAAACAAAAACTTACTGGCCCAAAACAGGACGCTTTCCCAGAAGAGCCAAGATGGTCTTACAGAACTAAAGAAGCTGCAGGAGCTTTTAGAGGCCAGGGAGAAGCAGTTCCAGGAGGAATGCTACATGAGTGGCGCAACCATCAAAGAGTTTGAGTCACAGGTCAGCTACCTCATGGATAATATGCGATTCTGGGTGAAGCAGGTGAATTTGATTAAGCACACGAACCAGCTGGAGTACAACAAGCTGAAAGAAAAGTCGGAGGAAGACACACAAAAACTCTCACAGGAGCTGTTGAGAAGAGAAGCTGAATTCCTCGAGACTGAGAGCGCTTGGGAGGCAAAAATCAACGCTCTGGAGCAGAAATTCAAGGAAGAACTGGCCGAGAAAGAACAGAGCTCGGAAACCAGACTAAAACAGGTCCAGGACGAGACTAAAGAACTGGCCGAGACAGAACAGAGCTCCGAAACCAGTCTAAAACAGGTCCAGGACGAGACGAAAGAACTGGCCGAGACAGAACAGACCTGGGAAACCAGTCTAAAACAGGTCCAGGACGAGACAAAAGAACTGGCCGAGACAGAACAGAGCTCGGAAACCAGTCTTAACCACGTGGAGGAAGAGAAGCAAGAACTGGCCGAGACAGAACAGACCTGGGAAACCAGTCTAAAACAGGTCCAGGACGAGACGAAAGAACTGGCCGAGACAGAACAGAGCTTGGAAACCAGTCTTAACCACGTGGAGGAAGAGAAGCAAGAACTGGCCGAGACAGAACAGAGCTTGGAAACCAGTCTTAAACAGGTCCAGGACGAGACGAAAGAACTGGCCGAGACAGAACAGAGCTTGGAAACCTGTCTTAACCACGTGGAGGAAGAGAAGCAAGAACTGGCCGAGACAGAACAGAGCTTGGAAACCAGTCTAAAACAGGTCCAGGACGAGACAAAAGAACTGGCCGAGACAGAACAGAGCTTGGAAACCAAAGTACAACAGGTCGAGGAAGAGAAGCTAGATCTGGAGCTCTGTCTGAAAATGCAGGAGAGGAGAGGTTTCTGGTCTCGCAAGAAGGTGATGACTGGACAGACAAAGGTTGAGAAAAAGAAAGAAAAGCAAGAGAAGGCAGAGATTAAAAAGAAAGAAAAGCAAGAGAAGAAGGAGATGATAAAGAAAGAAAAGCAAGAGAAGAAGGAGATGATAAAGAAAGAAAAGCAAGAGAAGGCAGAGATTAAAAAGAAAGAAAAGCAAGAGAAGAAGGAGATGATAAAGAAAGAAAAGCAAGAGAAGGCAGAGATTAAAAAGAAAGAAAAGCAAGAGAAGAAGGAGATGATAAAGAAAGAAAAGCAAGAGAAGGCAGAGATTAAAAAGAAAGAAAAGCAAGAGAAGAAGGAGATGATAAAGAAAGAAAAGCAAGAGAAGGCAGAGATTAAAAAGAAAGAACAGGAGGAGAAACATAAAAAGGGACAAGAGGTAATGACGGAGAACAAGAAGGGTTTTTGGAGCTGGATGCACAAGAAGAAGTGTGACAGCATCAGTGAAGTGGAGATGGAGGCTGCTGGATGTTTGGCTCAGGCTGGACAACAGTAGCTCTCCCTTCACCTCCCCACCCTCCCTCTCCTGACGCCCTCACCCGACCCTCCATCTTTCAACCCCTCTGCCCTACTTCCCCTCTCCTACACCCTCCATCTTTCAACCCTCTGCCCTACTTCCTCTCTCCTACACCCCCCATCTTTCAACCCTCTGCCCTACTTGCTCTCTCCTACACCCTCTCTCTTAACACCCTTCCACTATTCTATCCCCCACCTGCCTCTATCTTCCTAACCCCTGCTCTCTTTCTACCCTCTAACCCCTTTCACCCCTAAACCCCCTCTCCCTTTCTACCCTCTAACCCCTTTCACCTCTTACCCTACCCTCTCTACTATCTCCCCTAACCCTTTCACCCCTATACCCTACCCTCTCTACTATCTCCCCTAACCCTTTCACCCCTTTACTCTACCCTCTCTACTATCTCTCTTTCCACCTTTCACCCCTTTCAATCCCCCCCTCAGTGGACAGCACAGTGGCACAGTGATTAGCACTGCAGCCTCACAGAAACACCTCCATCTTGTTTCTGTGTGGAGTTTGTATGTTCCTCCCTGTGTTTGTGTGGGTTTACCCCTGGTACTCAGGTTTCCTCCCACAGTCCCAAGACATGCACATTAGGCTCATTGGAAACTCTAACTTGACCCCAAATACATTAAAAATCAAATAAACAATTAATCAAATAAAAATTCAATCATATTTCTGCATGTGTCTGCTTCTCTGAATAACAATATACAGTATAAATACAATCGTATGACATTATGGTTGGTATAAAGTACAAGTACTGGTGTCTGTCATCAAATAATGCTTTTATAAGTTGTGATTTAATCAACACTGAAATCCTCTTTGGACAGAATCAATGTTACGTAATAAAAGATGTCGTTCCAAATGAGCCAGAAGCTGGTTCTGTAATGGACAGACAGTGGTGTACATTTATTCTGTGCTGTACCTAAGTGTTTTCTTTTGATGCCACTTTGTACCTCTACTCCACTACATCTCAGACGAAATTGTGTACTTTTTATTCCACTATATTTAAGTGACAGCTTTATTTACTAGTTACTTTATAAATTGAGGTTTTAGATTAAAAAAATATAATAAGCTTATAAAATAAGATTGTTACATGTCAATAACTGTTCAAGGCCCAAAGAGGTCAAATTAAATCTCCACGTCTAGTAGCTACAACACTAAGATAATACATGTTTATGACAAATCTACAAATCTTTGTATCCTCTTCAAGCTCCAGACTTGTTTCATATAACTTTACAATGAGTGGTTATTTAAAGGAAGGAAGGAAAATCTGAGCAACTCAATTCTGACAGTAGTTTTAATATTCTGCAACTAGTCTGGCTAGTTAAAAAAGTTGAGTCAACTTAAAAAAATGCAAACAATTAAATTGAATAAAATAAAAAATACAGGGTCAAATAAAAAAAATCTATTGGAGTCAATAAAAAAAGTTGAACCAACTAAAAAAAAAGCAAAATAATCAAGTTGAGTCATCTCAAAAAAAGCAAAAAAATTAAGTTGAGTCAACTCAAAAACACAATAAAAATAGAATTGAGTCACCTCAAAAAAATCAGTTTGAAAAAAATTAAGTTGAGTCAACTGAAAAAAGTAAGTAAAGTCACCTCAAAAAAAGCCAAAAAATGACGAGTCAACTCAAAAAAGCAAAAAATTATGTTTAGTCAACTCAAAAAAAGGAAAAAAATAAGTTGGGTCAACTCAAAACATTCAAAAGAATTAAGTTGAGTCAACTCAAAAAATGTTTTTAATTTAGTTGAGTCAATTCAAAAAAAGCAAAAACAATTAAATTGAGTGAACTCAAAAAAAGTAATAAAAGAAATAAGTTGAGTCAAATTAAAAAATATATAAGTTGAGTGAACTCAAAAAAATAGCAAACATTATGTTGAGTCAATTAAATAAAAATGTTTTTGAAGTTTTTTTTAAGCTGCCTGGGTTTGAATCATGTTTGCTTGACATGTAATTGAGAATATCTTGCATCCCCTCCATGATCTATCGGTCAAACAGGAGTTGTAAAGCAAATGGCAGTTTGTGCCTTTTTCTTCTCCAGATTATTGTCAGTTGGATGTGTGGACTTGCTCATTTTTAATATTCATTGACACATTGAGGCTGACCCATTTTCAGTCCAGCTGATGAATGAATTTGCATAGTCGATACCTCTAACTTACTTTGCACATATATGCAAGCCTTTTTGTATTTTAAATTGTCAACTGAAAGTTGGCTGTCTGTATGGGTCATGCATGGCTCGGGACCTCTCGCACCCAAAGCGAGAATCGTACCCCTCGACCAACAAGGTGTTGATGTTGCATTATATCACAATACATTACATTTATTTAGCTGACTCTTTTATCCAAAGCGACGTATAAAAAGTACATGCAACCCAGAAATTCCAAGAAGGACATCAGCTTCATCAAATATACCAAATTGCAGCACGGTAGGCAAGTACCAGTGCCAAAATAGACCAGAGGATAATAAGACCTGATTCAAAATGACGCAAACAGAGACAGAACTGGCAAAAGCATGATGTGCCACCAATTAATGAGCAGCGGTGGTTGAAAGCAGTAGCAGTACATGTCATCTTTCCCTACACCTCACCGTTAACATTCTTTGTCTCTACTCAATAAAAATGTTTTTCCCCCCTATGATGATTACGATGCACCTTGTGATCAGAGCTGATAGATTTGAGTCTCAGTTACTACAAACTGAGTGGACCCGGGATGATGCAAACACACATTGCTCATGCTTTCATCAGGAATGTGGCGGCGATTGCGAAATGTTTTATTTTGGGATTTGTTGTCCAGAGTTGCCTCTATGACTCTATGATTTTGTTTTTTGGACTGTCAGCCTCACCAAATTGCTTTTGAAAGTGACTACGAAGAACAAAGAAAGAATAAAACTCAGTTGTTTTCATAACGCTACCTTACTGACAATCCAGCTGCAGAGCAGAGAAGTTAACAGGACAATCTAAGAGCTAAAGATGTATGAATCCACATGGGATGATGTGGAGGGTGCATGCCCAACTTGTTTCACCAAAATGAAATATTATTAAACCTCAGCCCTTCTGATGAGGGAATCACATGAACTCTTTCTCCAGCTTCTGTCACATTTATCCATGATCGCTGTCCACGACTGATGTAGAATCCAATGTTTCTAAAAACACTGACCTCCTGTTATAAGCAGAAGCCTGATTTTTCTTTTCCTCATTCACATTTGGGACAAAATGGAGAATTTGTGATACAGAATCTCCCTCGCAGTAGAAAGGTTGGTAAAACAACAGCATGTGGAGAAATACATTTTAATGATATGTTAGTCAAAACATACACACACATAGTGAGCATGTGTATTCATCCATTCTGTGTCATGTGGCCTTTGCTGTGAGCTGTCACCAGATCCACCGTCTTTATCAACTGTTCGCAAAATTATCAAGTGAGAGTTTGAAAAGATGGAGGGGTGTTGTCTCCTCCTGCCTCCTCTCTGCTTTAATATTGTACTATACAAGATGCTGTGTTTGCTGCAATGCAGGTGGAATGGAGGAAGAGGAAAAGAAACAATGCGATACACACATTCGTACGCACACACACACAAACTATAGCTACCTGTCAATCTCTGCCCACAGGTGCCTCCCAAATGTGCCAAGACTGCTGAGAGACCAAGAAGAAGAGAGGAGGTGAAGGAGGGAGAACAGCTTTGTCCTACTGTGATAAACCACACACACACACACCATATTGGCTCTGTGTGTGTGTGTGTGTGTGTGTGTGTGTGTGTGTGTGTGTTATACACATGATTTGAATTGATTTGACTCAACTATTTGTGGGCATTTTGAATTCTAATTTAAAATCCTTTGTGGACATTTCCTCTACAGTGATCCAGAAACATAGGTAGCATGAGACGGGAAATATATATATATCTATCTATATACACACACTTTATTTTGCACCTCCGTAATTACTTAAAAAAAACCTAAGAAGTTTCCTTGAAAGTACTGCTCCATTCAAACCCAAATAAATATGTAATCATCATTCACTGATTCACATTTTTTCATATTCAGCTGACCTGCTGTGCACCGAGTAAATGACTCCATGTTACTTGGAAATACCAAACAAATTCCATTGTTTTTTCCATCTAACATCCAGCTACGGATTCAAAACGTGACGGTGGCATATGAGAAGGCTTTCACGTTCAAAAACACAATCTCTGTTGCTTCAGATGGAGTATTAACATCATTTGATTAAGTTGCCATTAATTTCAACCAAACCACCATAACCAAAACCTCCTCCCCTACCTTCAGTCTGATCCTATAACAAAATGGTGGAACCACCGTTCAATGTAAATGCATTCATTAAGTACAGACTGAGTTTAAGGCCTGCAAACGAGTTTTCTTTGTTGACAGCATAGCTTTACTCATTTCATAAATAGAGAATCGTGAGTCTCCTTCACACTATAACAGAGATTAAGAACTCTACAAATAAAGATGACATGAATTTATTTACTATTCTACTACAATGTTCTCATCATAAATAAATGAATTATTCACTTCATTTGTACAGTAATTATCTGCTGCAGGGACAAACGTGATAAATCATGACCGGCTTAAAAAGGTCAACAATGTTACCTGTATGAAGAACCAAACTATTACAAATCAGAGAAGGCTGTATAATTGTATTTTTTACATTTCTCCTAGGTTAGCACCGACCCTAAATCACCGACCTAACAGACTCTGATAAGTAACACATTCAAAGGATGGGTAATCCTGATGTCAATCAACACATGAGTTACTGAGGAAGTTTACTCAGACTATCATGCAGCGGCTACTTGTACTACAGCTGGGCTGTGAGAGTCAGGACAAGTACTAATTAAAGTTACGAATGATAAAATGACATCAAGCTTCAAGGAAAATTAATTAATTAAAGTGACCGCTGCTCTGCCAGAAATGGAAATCAGACACTGTGTTTCGTATGTACTCCATCTACAGCGATCCACTTTGCCTGCTGCTGTGGCTTCTTCTTGTTACGATCGGATCTCAATGCGTCTTGCTAAACGCCGGTTAAACACAACAAAGCATCTGTGCTTTTTTAACAGAAATTATGTACGTGTTTATTTGCATATAGAGCGGGGGAAGTGAGATCCGATCACAAGTGGTCACTCGAGACGCATGTGGAGAGGCATTCGAATTGATGTACGTGATCGGATCACCCAAGACACACGTTAATGCCAGGTGGAAACAGGGCCTAAGAGTGGTATCAATCTTCTCATCGAACTCTCTGCAAGAAAGCAAAGGCATATATTTCCCAAAATGTCGATAGGCAACTGGTGCTTCATTATACACATTAAAAATGTTCTCAGTAATAACGTCTGCATGAAACTAGTATTCCAATAACACTAACACCAGCTTTGGGGGGCCCTACAAATCCTGGAGCTCCCTGTGTCTGTGAAACAAAGCTAAGTTCGACACAGTTGTGCAGCTGATTACATTTAAAAAGTAATACTTTTCATGATCATTGCTTTGTGGTAATTATTTACATTGTCCAAAAAGAATGACTGTAACATGTTTGAGCTTTAATCACCATTAGCAGATTCAACCAAAACAATTACAACCAACCTTTAAAAATGTCCTGAACATCTCAGCGCACACTGACCGATGTGCTCCCAGGATGTCACCATCTGTGCTTCTGAACCCCTGATGATGAGAGTGGCGTGAAAATAGAAGTTGTGCAGAACACAGAGTTACAGCTTGGCAGTTCAGTAGAATCCTAGCAAGAAGTTTGTGTCCCTGTTTTGCAAGAGCACGAGTAAGATGCACAAGATCTAATTACGGTACGCACACTGGGTGAGGCATGTGGAATCACACAGCGCTTTGGAAATGTTCCCCATCCTGCAGACACACACTGTTGCTGTCCTGCTGCATTCAGATAGCACAATTTGTGGACAACTTATTTTAGTAAGAATCACCCTTAAATCATCCAAAATCTTATCAGTACAGCTAGCTTACTATTTAGCACATCCAGGTAATACACTGAAGACATACATAATTCTATCGTAGTTTAAAGGATTACTCTGACATTTTGGGAAATTCGTTTATTCACATTCACAAGTTAGACGAGAAGATTGAAATATGTCCATCAAATATAAAACCAGAGCCTGCAGGCGACTAGCTTAGCACAAAGACTGCAGGGAAACACCTAGCCTGGCTCCATCCAGAGGTAAAAAATATCTGCCTGCAAGCATCTCCAAAGCTCACTAACTAACATGTTTTAGGTTGTTTAATCCGTGCAAAAACCAAAACGTAAAAACAAGTTGTGGTTTCACAGGAAGTCACAGCGCCGGGAGAGAACTCCCTGTAAAAGTTATGTAACCCTCTCTTCACTGATAACCTTGTTATGTGTGAGGAACTCTATGTGCTGATTCGGCTCTGAATATCTAGGTTATCAATATCTAAATATTAGCACCTTAAGTTCAAATCCACAGTTCTGACTTAGTTATCCAGTGTTTAGCTCCAAGTTTCTTCAAAATGTTCCCAGGTTCTATAAGGAGATTGGCAGAAGCAACCCTTCAAAGAGAGTGATAAGACCTCCACCACACAGAAACACACACACAATAACTGATCTTAAAAGGAGTAGAAAATGTATTTATAGAAGGTTATTCATTTGCACTTCCAAAATGTACCTTAATATATAATTGTTTTTCTTTCAACAAAACATGTACAAGAACCTCAGTTCTCAATAAACCACCTTATAGTCTGTTAGTCTTTAGTCTGTTCCAGTGTCCCTTCAATAAAACTGATGGTTGGGCCCAACAAAACACAAATATAGATAAACTCTGAGATCTCAGGGAAAAAAAGATGGAAAAATGTGATCCTTCTGAACAAGATCACCTTAACTAGGCTCCTACCACCCCTCAGGAAGGCGCGGCATCCAAGCGTCTCCAAGGCCCTCCCAAGCAGCAATGATGGTCCAACCAGCAATAAGGACGGCTCCAATGGTCGACAGAAAATGGTCCCTCACAATAAAAACAGCCTGCACACAAGTGTGCAGAACAATCAATATATAGTCAATTTTCAGTTTCAGTACCTATAATATTTCTTACTTTGACATAGAGAGCATTAACAATAACCAACTCTCTTTTTCTTCCTCTGAAGTTACAAAATAACACACATTTTGGCCCATTGCATCTTACAACACACACGTTAACTTTAAACACTTTTCAAATACACACATATCCATGCACGTTGCACTTCGTTTAGCCGCCAGGCCGCCATTAGGCGACAAGTGCGAGCTGCTAAATTAGCACAGCAACACACCGTGCTTCGCGTGCATCAACATATTTCAATTACATCCTGACTGGTTTTGGTTTAGCTTAATTCTTTGAGTAAAATGTCAGTAGCAAAGTAAAATAAAATTCAAACACACCATACAGAACCAAAAATGCTAATTCATTAGCTTGTGTAGCTAACTCACCAGGATAGTGAGTAATGATGACGGAGTTTTTTTCCACACCGACAACCGCTCTTCCATACAGTCACGCCGCAGCACAACAAGGGTCTCCCCTGATAAACACTGCCAGCTTCACCTGTCCAGTCCCACGCCAAGTGTCTCGCTTCGCAATCTTTCTCCCGGTCTGCGTCTTCCTGACTCTAGCCGAGCTTCCTGCACCTGCCTGAGCAACGTGACGTGACTCTGTGTGTGCGTATGCGGGGAAAAAACCGAATTTACACGCTGCGCTGTTTTACTAACGGTGCATTCATGGGATGCGCGTAAATCTGGCTACTAAAAATAACCTGGGTTACACTTCGATAAACAAAGATATAACGTGTTAGTTTAGAGGCGCTGGTAGGCGTATTTCTGAGCTCTGAGTCTGGCTAGCTGTTTCCCCCTGCGCTCAGTTTTTATGCCAAGCCAAGCTAACCGGCTCCATCTCCTAATACTACACACAGACATGAGCTGTTACAAATATTTTATCTTCTATCTGTCTTGTGATCCACATGTTATATGTTAGTGCAAGTGAACTTATTCTAATGTTGAGCACAGCTGCATCGTTACAATCATCACGTTGTTTCCATGTGCTTTTGTTTACTCACAGTTTAGCAGTATAGCATGACGACATGACATTTCGTTTTAATTTAACATGCAAAATGGTTAAAAACTATTAGTGCTACTCACAAAATCGACAAACATAATTAAAACAAATGTATGGTCCCAAAAAAAAAAAAAGAAATCCACCCCATTGTCAGGAGTCTCTGTCTGACACACGCTTAAAACATCACAGTCTTTGACTAAGTATAAAATGTTTTGATATGCAAACTAAAGTAGCATTATAATTTAATTGTGACAAAACAGAAATAAGCTTCATTTGGAAATCTTATCCTTCATCATGTAAAGCTAAATAAAGTTAATTAAAAGTTAGCAGCTTTATTTCTTTCTCAGGTTATTCAGGCACACGTCCACATTGGGTACTACTTTGAAATAAGTAAGAAAGCAATCATTTTTTTTCAATGAATCATCCTGCCACCTACGTGTCCCTGAACAAACAGCCCTCAGATGCCACGTTTTGCATTCCCATCGGTGGCTTGTTTATAAAAGTCAAGGGTCATAGAGGAAGACGTATTACTGCTGCCGCTTATTTGCTGGGTGATCCACCGCTGCAGTTTCGTTTGTCAGCCGGTGACAGTAACAGAGCTCGTGACAACATGATGAGGGTGTTTCCAGCTGTGACGAGAACAAGACTAACACGCACGTCAAAAACTCACACTGAGGTTGCGGTTGAAAAAACTCAAAACCCAATGCATGAAAAGGTTAAGATCATTTTTTTCCCACCACTTCCATGTGACATGTACACATGGGTGCTCATGCAAAGATACCAGAAATTTAAGTCAATTTGAAACAACAAAATATGACACAATATCTGTGTGTGTGTGTGTGTGTGTGTGTGTGTGTGTGGTAGGGTGCAGACCCAGCGGGTGTTTGAGTACAGCAGATATGGAATGGGGCATTAATTGAGCTTCAAACTAAAGGGAGTAGAGGGAGCTGGGGGATAGTTGGAGAGACAGGAAAGACAGTGTGTGTGTGTGTGTGTGTGTGTGAGAGAGAGAGAGAGAGACATGTTTTGAGTAAGAAAAAGGGGGTTAAGAGAGAAAGAAATGCAGAGACAGACAGATGCAGAGAGAGTCATGCTGAAGGGAATAACAGCGAGTGATGCTCATTAAAACTGATTATTAAAGCAGTAACACTGAAGAGCTGCATTCAGGCATAGCCACAACATCCCAAATGTGTTTGCGTGTGCATGTGTGTGCGCATCTGTTGTTACTATAAACAGACAGCCACTGAAGTTTTACACTGGTAGAGTGCATGTAGTTAAAACATACAGCTGATTTTCATAAATTAAACATTTATCCTGCTCTCAGATCGGTTCTGTGTCTGAGCTGTTAGGGGTGAGTGAGCAAGGCATGCCGTGTCGTCCAACAAGTGCTGTCAAAGTGCACTCGAGCAAGGCACTTTAGGTAGGTGCCCCCGACTGCCTCGCGGCTAAATGTGGGGAAAATGGATCTGGCAGCTCCAGCTGGGTATGTGTGACAAGAACTATGCTGTAAAAAAAAACAGCTGGAAGTGTAATCTAGTATAAAACCACAAATGAGACATTGTATAAATATTAGCAGGGCTTAAATTAGTGGGGGAGTGTTGTTTAAGGCACAGAAAATGAAATATGATCCAGGAAGTCCAGTTGGAAAAGCAAATACATGCATTTAAATCAGACGGCAAAACACTGCACAATATTCCTCTCATACAGGATTTTACAACTTGGGAAAGTTATCATGGTGGAAACTATTAATCTAGTACTCTACCAGGACTGTGCATCATCTATGTCAGTGGTTCCCAACCTGGGGGTCCCGACTCCCATCATGGGTCGCCAAAGCTCCACGGGGGGTCGTGAAGCCCTCTTGATTTTAATTTTTCAATTCATTTCTGTGAAGAAGACAACTAAATGTAAGGGTTATTTTAGTTTAGAAGTTTATATCTTTATTTATTCATTATAAAGCCAGGCTGCTTGGACTATAAAAAAGTATGTATGATAGTGAAATTAAAAGAAATTCATCGTACGGACATAGAATTGTGTTCTAAAATAGAAGGAAAAATCATCCGACACATTGCAACAAATCCACAGGAAATAGTCTATTCAAGTTGGGAACCACTGATGTGAAAGGCCAACATAGTTGAACTGCAACTTTTTTGTCAGACGACCCTGTGTCGTTTTCCCGGAGCCCCCTGTAGGCATGCAGGTATGTATGTACGTAGAGCTAAAGTTAGTTTCTCCACGGAACGAGGCTATATTCAGTGCCCAGAATTCATTACTTTGATTATTTACTTTTTACCCCAGTTAAGAGAAATGCAGCAGTTTAGATGACACTAGCCCACAGATACAAGTTCATCACTGTAGTTTGTAAGTCCTCTTTTTTTCCCATAACCTTCTTACAGGAAGGTGATGACGTCTGAAACTGTGTTAAACTCCTGGGGGTTTTTTTGTTGAGGGATTGACTGTAGCACCTGCTATTGGGGACTTTGGTCAGTCCAGTACTCACTCAGGGATGTGACACCTTCCTCCTTCCCACGCTTAAAAAACGAGCACAGTTTCAGAGGCAGTGATTTTCTAAAGGCTTTACAAAAGGGATTTGGTTCTGCAAGAGGATCACTTAAAATAGCTAACTATCCTTGAGCTCAGAGACCAACAATAGATGATGTCACTGATGACGTGAAGCGCTTACAGCAGCAGCAATTTCTTAGAAATCTTGACAATGTGGGTGACTGTGTTAAACAGATTAATTCTCAATGTATTTAGATCCCAGGCAGCCATTATTTCAACATTATATATTACTCAGTATGTTATATTGTCTGTGTGGGTGTGACTGAAAGTTTGTGTGAGGCTGCAAAAGTTCTGTTTTTTCCAGCAGATGTAAAGTTGTTTAGATTTTTTCCTCACCAGCCAAACCCCTTCTTACCCATGAGACTGTCCCGCTGTACTTAAACCTATAAACCTCTCCTTCACCCAGAGAAGGTTGCAGCGTGGGTGGAATGACATGTTGAGACATCGGAGTAGCCTACTGGCATTCCCACCCAGTTTACAACAACTGGCAAGTGTAACACGGAATCACTGAAGAGCAAGTTGTATTCCCTGTCTGCTCTGTGTAAGCACGTGTCCCCATTGGCTGTTCCTGGTTGCGAGCGGGAGTGCGGTGGGAATACTCGGTATCGCTGTGAATATGAGGCTGAATATTTGTGGCTTGCCATTGTTGGGGGGATGAATAAAAGGTGGACTGAATTGTCTGCTGACGGGTGTTTTCTGTAGCCTAGAGATGTGTGTGTGTGTGTGTGTGTGTGTGTGAGCAACATGCTTCAGAAGAAAGCCATATAGTCAGTACACATTGCTGCCACAGGCATCGCCTGAGGCTGAGAAACCGGATTATAGGTGTCTATTTAACTGTCATGGTGGTGCTGTTTAGACATTTAGACCTGTTGCTTAAACA
Source organism: Enoplosus armatus (assembly GCF_043641665.1). Classification (NCBI taxonomy): domain Eukaryota; kingdom Metazoa; phylum Chordata; class Actinopteri; order Centrarchiformes; family Enoplosidae; genus Enoplosus; species Enoplosus armatus. The sequence continues at coordinate 21,676,457 of NC_092185.1, forward strand.
TCATTCCTACCTTTATGAATATACTGTTCTGAATGCAGTTAAATTAATGATGATAATGACTGAGTTAATGTCTTTCCTATGCTGAACCAGTAAACCAGTGCAGTTCTGTGGCAGGAAAGTAAGAAATTAATCAGAATGACAGAGACGAGGGAGCGAAAAAGCCTTTGTTACACTGATACTATACATAGAGTGTATATTTATACTGGAACATGATAGCAGTAGTTTATGAGTTGACACTTTTTTTTCAGTAGTTTTGTCACTGCTTAATGTTCACATGCAAGGTTATGCAGCAGAAATTAAATCAATGTGACGAAAGGTTCGGACTGCAGGATCCACTTTAAGACAGCTCTACATTTAGAGAGAGTGGGAACTCCTTCCTTCCGCTGACATCTGATCAGATGTTCAAATTGGGAAATCACCCGTCTTCCTCGACTCTTTTGTTTGTCGTTAAAAAAATCCTTGTCTTCTAAATAAAATTATTTTCAACGTGTGTCTTCAGAGCTGCACTGATCAGTATCTTCATATCAAGAATCGATTAAATGACCGTAATGTGAAAGGTGTTGCTTGTAGTGACGAACTATCAGAGAATTACCACCCGATTCTGCTGCATCCTCAGCTAGCAGCCTTTTATCCTCTTTTAGCTCATTGTTTTGGTTTTTCTACCCGCAAACTCAGCTCCCGTCAACCTCATTTCCAGCTGCAGTAGGCAGCTGTTTTCCCGCGAGGATGAATGATGAACGCACGTTACGCTGCCTGCAAGAAATGAGCAGCTAGCTGGTGAACACAGTGGCACATTTAGCAGCTAAAGAGACGGATATTTGAAATCGTTTTCTCAGGAGATGGTGGACCAAAAAAGAGCTAAAAGGAGAGTGAATCGCCTACAGTAGCTTTTGATTAGTATGTGCTGTCTTCACTCCAGTATGCTCTGCTCCTTTATTAACAATCCAAGATATCAGCACCATATCATTATTCATCACCAAATCATATTAATCATCTTCCCTCTTGTGTACATATGCCCATCCCTCTGCTGTCCTTTACTCTTCACCGTCTATCTGCTCCCTCCCTCCTCTTACCTTCTCTCTATTCCAATTGACCCTTTGCTCATATTTGAATCCCCAGAGATGGTTGTTAACTTGGACAAGCCATTACAGCACACGAGGAATTGATAGGAAGCTTATGGTATTTGCTGTTACGTTATTGGTCCAGAGAGAGGAATGGCTGATGTACAGTGCTGTGAATCTCCAAAAAATGTGGTGTATAACTTCCAAATGGAGAGGAAATAGAAATCGCACATCTGCATCTGAATTGAGTGATGCATTACAGAACATATTTGGATCAAATATTATATATTTAGCCTCACTATTGGCATGGATGATGGTCCAGACTGAAATATGTCGGCAACTGTTGAATGGATTGCCTTGATTTTTTTTTCCAGACTTCATGTTCAGATGATGAATCCTAATAACTCTGGCGATCCCTTGACTTTTCCTCCTGTTACCACCATGGGGTTCACATTTGTGAAAGGAATAAGATCGCGGATACAAGTGGCTTCGATGAGGTTCCTCTGCAGGGTGGCAGGGCTCACCTTTAAAGACAGGGTAAGGATCCCAGGCACTTGGAGGGAGCTTGGAGTAACGGCGCTGCTCTTTCACGTCGAGCCAGTTCGGGCATGTGATCAGGATGCCCCCTGGGCGAGAGATCCCGCCCTTAGGAGGACAGCAGGAGCCCGTCCTCCTCTGCCCCCCACCGCCACTTCACACAGACTGCCCTGTCCCCTCTTGCCTGCAGGTGTCGCTGTTGAAAGATTATAATCAGAATTTCAATAATGGAGTTTTTCCAGAGAAGAGGGAAAAAATATTTTATAAATAATACTGAGATTTGGTAATGGTTTATTTCAACCAATTACTCTTTTTTATATTTATATGCCAGCCTCCTCTGAAATACATATATACAAGCCTGGATATTTCACTCAGTTTGGATAGAGTCCATGACCTCGTCTCTGCTCATCCCTTATCTTTCTCTGTACTTCACTTTCATTACTTTTTTTAGATTTTCATTTCCTCCACTACATTTTTTTCTTTTCCACATTAGAAATGAGAACAATATTTCTGACCATCATTTAATTGTTTTAACAGCATTTTCCTTAGTTTTTCCTTAGGATTTGGCAAACACTGTACACATGCAAAGGTGAGCATTTCTTTTGTTTTTGCATGTTTGTCAAAGGGATTATCAGCCAAAAAGTGGGTGTCCCTTTAACCAAGTGCAGAGACTAATCACTTATGACTAAACACCATCAGACACACACACACACACACACACACACACTCACACACACACACACACACACAGTTGAAGAATGCCACATCTGCCAAATGAAGAGAGACGGTGAAAAAATTGAGGGCTTTGTGAGTATAAAAAGAATCTGTACGCTTTAAGCCTGAAGAAAAGGTGCAGACAGTAACAAAAGCTTTTTGTGGAGAGCTGAGCACAATATGATGGCGAAAGGAATAGAAAACAGGAATGCCATGCATACCCCCCCCCCCCCCCAACCTCCTCCTCTGCCCGGACTGCGTCCCTCCCTCTCATCTGTCCATCCCCTCTCCTCCTTTTCTCTTTCCCTCTCCCATCCCCATCTCTCTGCTCAAAAGGTTAGTAAATGTCAGATGGGAGTTGTCATCATCTTCAATGCCGTCATCTTTCTTCATAGAAACACTGTCTGTGTGTGTGTGTGTGTGTGTGTGTGTGTATGTGTGTGAGAATGTTGAAGGGAATACAATTGAACAGAATGAAATAGAACAGGATATTGAAAATGGGAAATAACTGCTTTCAACAAAGGGTGGACACACACACAGTCATGCAGAAAGACTTGAAATAGAGCTGAGGAGATACAGTATACACTTCATACTGCACAGCTCCTTCTCTGTCTTCCCCCTTTATTCCCCCTTCAGTCTCTCTCTCTCTCTCTCTGTCCATCATAAAGAAACCACAAAACTTCAGTGAACAACTTAGCATCAGCGTAGCCTTATCCAGTTCCCATACACGCACATTTTATCTCTCTCAGTCTCGCTGCTGCGTCTTCATCACAGCCTGTGTTTGCCTCTCTATATATTTTATGACTAATAGAAGGAGCAGGCCTCTGTGGTGATGACAAATCCCCACACTCAGACAGTTTTACAGCCTCTAAAGAGCCCTTTGACAAACGACTGGGCTGTAAACCTAATATTCTAATGCTGCATGTTATTGTAATGGTGTATGTGTGCATGAGTGAATATTTAAGAGATGTTAAGCATTGCTTATCTGCGCCAATTATAAAAGCGCTTTAGCATCAAAAACAAATCTTGCCGCAGACGCATACATACAAGCACACTCACATAGTGGTTTATATACTGAGGACGTGTCTGTGCCAATGTTCGCGCATGTTCAATAAGACGGCATGCGAAATAAACACATTCTGCACGCATGCATGCGCACACAGGGACTCACATGTATACACTAATATCTGTGCCTGTCTGAAAGTGTTAGCAAACTTCCCCTGCATGAGAAAATCAGGAATTTTTACCCTTCATAATGTCCATTGGAGGGGCGCAAATGGAGACGCCTGTGGGTGTGTGACCATAGGTGCGAGCGCAATCCTGGCACAACATGGAGAGGCTTGGAGAAGATTTGTGGGAGCAGGACATTATTATTATCAGAGCTGAAACAAGCTTCACTGGCAAAGAGGACAGTTTCCATTCTTACATGTCTGTTTCACATAGTGTTGTTTACCAAAGTGATTAAAAAGGTTGGTTTGAGTTGTGCTTACTATTACCACTACTATAAATAAAGCTATAGCCTGTTTTAGCTGTTTAGATGATAACATAAACTCAGAGCTCTCTGTAAATATCCCATTAAAGACCAGTACTTTGCCAGACAGTATTCATTTAATATTTGTCCACTTTGGTCTCATCCAGCAGACGCAGAGCAACATTAGCATTCAATGCTTGCCACCAAATGAATGTTAAGTCCAATATTCACTCGTCCAATATTAGCTGTGTTTCGGCCTCCACTTACTCCTGAGGGAAACATCAGGTAGTATTTGCTAAATGCTTCACTTTGTGCACCAGTTTCATGCTAACTTTGTCTGCGCACATAGCCTGTATGACTCTGCAGGTATTTAAACTGTCTGCAGCTATAGGTGACGTTATTGGTAAGAATCACCACCCAGTAATCTTAACTCTTAATCGCATTTTTACACACAATGTACAATACAAAATATATGTATACAAGCCACACTGGCAAATCTCCAGATGCATCTCTCAAGAGGTTTGTGTGATTTTGGAGAGATCTGTGTGTGTCCCTTCAACATCTTGAGGAACAAAACCCTGCCCCGGGGACCAAAATGAAACTGCACCAATGCCCAATGAACATTTCCCCAATTAAAATGCCAGAAGAAAATGATGCGTATGCACTCCATATTTAATCGACCCTGATCACGAAGAAGGAGGTTGATTTGAGAGCAGAGGGTTTTCAGCAGTAAGACATTATAAACAGAAAAAAAGAGGTTGATTCAGGGAGGTATGCATTGTCAGTGTAATCATGTCATGTTCACTTACCAACAGGAGGATTATTTGATCTAATCCCAACATACAGTGCAGGCATGAGTGTACTCTTTGTTATCTACTATACACTTTGGACCTATACCCTAAATAATCAACTGCAAGTGTGTGGCCACGTCATGTTAAGACTTGATAAATCCTGAGCGGAGTCCGTCAGTACGTCGATAAGGCCTCAGGGCCCGTGGGCTCAATCCCACACTCATACAGCCTTACAGTGTATATGTCTCAACACCTTTTCTTGCTTTACTCGTCCATAATCCCCAAATGGCTACACGCTGTTATTTCCCCAGAGGCCCAGTGAGCCGCGCACCGCTGCGGGAATGCATTAAATTCAAGAGTTGTTGACGCATGCTCAACGGAAAGCAATAACCTGCGCAGGGTCATTTTTTTTCCCCCCGTTTCCTTTCATTTTCTGAGGTCGAACAGAATTGCCTTTCAGTGCTAGTGCGATTATGTTCCGTTTAACATGGGAATTATGAGAATTACACACATAAGTGTTGTGCAGCATGCCTCGACAAGATTAAAAACAGCTGCACTGGGAGGGAGGAAGGACGACAGGGAGGCAGGGAGAGAAAGACCCGCAGTTAGAAGATAGACATGTAGCTTTACAGTTTTAATAATATCTAGCCTTAAACTTTTTTGAGTTACATTTTGAGGATTGAAATCATCCATCCTGTGTGGGTTACATTTCCTGACTGCAGCCATGAAGGCAAGACAGTGACCAGCTAAGTCCTAAAACTCCAACAGGAAACGTGTTCGGATTTATTCTCAGAACATTTTGCCTCCAGTCTGTTGTTGGGAGCATATATTTTACACTAACAAGATGCTAGCCTTTTCCCCCCTGGCCACCTGCTGCTACCTGCTAAACACCCCTGGCATGTCAGACATCGTATTAAAGGAAATAAGCTCAATTGTTTTTGTGTGTTACACACTGAAAGGCCCACCCAGGAATTCTGGTCATTTTCAGCCCCAAAATGTGACTTTGACTTTGCACTGGATCATCAATAAAGATGGAAATTGCCTGCCAGTTACCATATTGTGAAACCCTGCCTGGAGGAAATCACTCAGCGAAAGACCGGAGGGTCAAACAGGCATCAGTGAGAGGGGGGGAATCCCCAGTAAACATCACCCTGAAAGGTGTAAGCCACGTCCCCTCTGGGCCTCAACAGGGAGCAGCTAGATTAAAACGACTGGTGGAAAAAGGCTGTAAAACGCTCACTCCCCTCAGTCTGATTTGGACTAACTTAACTTATCAGAATCAGAGGAGGAGCGCCTTCCAGCCGCTGGCACGAGACAGTTCATTAAAGACCCACCACCGCTTTGTTACCCCAGCAACTCCCGGGGATCTATGCGTAATGCGCTTTTTGTTTATGGAGGCAGAGGAGAAAAAAAAGGGGGAGGAGAGAGGACACAACTAATTGAGCTCCTCACAATTAGGATCCCGATGGCCTCGTGGCCTGCTTGACGGCGAGCCGGGCACAGCAGAGAGATCCTCCTCTGTGAGCAATTACAGGTGCATTTGCGACTGAGAACTGTCACACGGACGGGCTCGTGTGTAATTGTTTCCGGCAGATGAACTCGCCAGCGACTTTCGTGTGCGTTGACAGAGTGGTGTCGCAGACCCCCTCCGCCTCTTGTCAGCAGAAAAATGAAATCACTTTTCTTTATCTCCCGTCTCCTTCCCTCTATAGACAGCCAATAGACTCTAATGGCAGGTATAATTGAATTTCACAGTCTTCACACTCACACACACACACACACAGAAAGAGTCCTCGCGGCTGTTAGCGTCGGAGTCAAAATAAACAGCACTAATATGGTCTCTCGCACACAGTAATTACAACCCAATCTGTGGCGTTTCTCCTATTTTAATTGCTCCTCTCTCTTTCTATCAATCCCTTCTTCTTCTTCTTCCTCCTCTGCCCTCCCTCCATCCCGCTCTGTCACTCCTCACCATACTGCATTTTGAAGAATTAGCCGCGCTAACGCAGGCCCTAATTGGCTGTCACGGTGTGCTCGAAAATGTGAAGCCACTTCCTCGATATAATCATGTTTACACGCGAGCGCCGGGTGCCAGACTGCTGGGCTTGTCTTTATCGAGCTTGTTTAGGAAGTAATTTACTGTAAAATTGGCTATGATAGTCCGTCACAGGAAGGGAGAGGGACGGAGGAACTAGCTCAGCGTAAAACTGTTGAGATGCAATGACTTCCTCAGCGTGCAGGTTATTGGATTTTTTCCCCCCTTTCTTGCTGTTGATGTGGAGGAGGGGGGTTGTCCTCTAGCATCAACCTAGATGAGCCTCATTATCACCATGTTATCTTAATCAGTTTAATAAAAGTAAAAGAGGTTTAACAGTGTATTACAGCAACTAACAAATCGCATAAGATGGATTACAGGACGTCCTGTAATCATTTTGCCGGTAACATTTGTTTACACGCACTTTCTTTCTGCTACTTCAATTTATCACACTAATTGGAGAAGATAAAACACAGCCATTTCAGAAAACAGCAAATCAAGATGCAACTTGAAAAAAAAAGAAAAGAAAAGAAAGAAATACACACACACAGGCCCGCAATTCATCTGTCGCTGCACTTATGAAAGACCTTGATGGCAAAGCGATCAAATGTGTTCCTTCAAATAGAAACAGTCACGCCTTATCTTTCACTTAGAGCCGTAGTTTTCCACCAGTGTCAGGAGTATTTCACATTAAAGGCATCTTCATTTGGAAGCGCAGTGACCGGAGGGCAACTCTCCCAGGAACACATTCCTTATTTACCGGCCCCGTTAATTCCCATTCCCGGCACAGCGAGGTTCGGGGGGGCCACTTGAGAAGTCTGCACACTATGAAGTAGACCTGACATTTTTCTCCTCTAATTGTGTTTTCCTCTCCCTTTGCTGGATTGCGGTCTGTATGTGTGTGTGTTTATTTGTTTCTGTTTGTGTGTGTGGCTGTGCAACAAAAACTGTATTTACAATATGTGTGTTTCTGTGCATGCACGTGTGCGTGCATGTGTGCAGGCATACTGATTCATCTGTGTGTGTGTGTGTGTGTGTGTGTGTGTGTGTGTGTGTGTACAGCAACAGTGTGTATGTTTTTTGCCAATTAGGCACTCAATGACAGGACATGTGGTGAAGCAGCTAGCTGGGCTATTCATGGATCAGCAGTTATGGGAGGAAATTTCAAAATACCAACTGGATACACACACACGCACACACACACACACACACACACACACACACACATACACACACACACAGACACACACACACAGAGCCACGGAGCTCCAGTAATTTTGAATGCTCAGTGTATGAAGCTGATCGCAGAGGCTCAGCCAGCAGGATGCTGTCTGTCAATGCATCATGTGTTGACACAGTTGTCCTCCTTTTGTGTCAAGTTCACTCCTTCCATGGGATCTGCAAAACTCTAAAGTTTTGACAAGTGATGTCAAACAGAGTCCTTATTTTTCATACGCTGCGTTAACATTTCAACCCCCCTTTCAGGTTCAAAGAAATACTCCAACAAAACACTTGTCTGCCGTCTTACCTATAGTCAAATGAGAAAACTGCTGTTAATTTAATCTGTCAAAAGGGAAAAATACACTCGACACAACAACTCCAAAAACATGAAACTGATGTGAAATTTGATGCCAAACAAGAATATTTCCTGAAATGCTGCAGCATTTGTTGAACGTGACATAGGGCTGTTGTTACCAACATGTGCTTCAATACCAACATAGGAGCATGTGGTGTTGGGATAATCTGGCCAAAGGAAACACGGGGCGTTCCCTTTTCTCGGTACTCCCCTCTGCTGCCAGAATACCAGGCGCATAACCTGCGTGATAACCTGCAGGAATCCACTGGTCAGAGGTGACCTGAAAAAAAACGCAGGATAATAACACCAGTCTATCCACAAGATCCCTTGTCGTCACCATTATGATTATCAGGCTAGTTTACACAACCTTCTAAACAGTGTTTGCTGGTGTCCAACCCCCTTAATGTAGAGTTTTGCTTTTATCTTGTTAAATAAAAGAGTAAAAAAGGTTAAACTCCTTAAATATATATATATATATATATATATATATATATATATATATATATATATATATATATATACTCTATATTTCCTACTACGTAATGTACAATTAGAGATGTTCTAGATACATAGGGACACTATTTTCTTGTGGCTTGTTGCATATTTTCAACTGACGTCTTCCTCCTAAGCTGTGATGTATTTTATTAGGCATGATCTCGTTATCAACAGGACAATCTGAGAGACAGCACTTCTCGGAAAGACCAAATAAACCGACGACAAACCACAGACACTGACAGACTCTTCATGTGTTGCCAACAGGTCGTGAACATCACAGAGCAAGAAACAGCAGCAAAGGCAAGCCCATAACTTTTAAACCTCTCCAGCTGCTTACACGCTGTCCAATAAGAAGGCTACTTATGTGTCCATGCGGCTGTGCAGACTCGTGAAAACTACAAAGTGTGAATCCAAAAATACAAGTAAAAGTTCCTACTGGGGTTTAGACCAAAGAAGCCCACAATGTAGGTGTAACTGCAGCCTCTGGGCAGTACATGAATTATTTTGCTCAGTGTCTGGGCTGGATCCAGGCCCCATGAATCACATCTATGCCCTTTTCCTGGGATTTCTCAGGGATTCTTGGAGACTGGACCTACCCTTTCTCATGACAGGACTGACAGAGTTGTCTGACACGTTGGTCGGACGATAATAAAATCATTCCCAGAAGTAAAAGTCCTGTGTTGGTCTGCACATTCTAATTCAAATAAATCATTTATTCAACCAGATGACAGCCAAATATGTGTCGGCGTTTCCCTGTTTTGTGTTTGTGTGATACTCCAGTACAAGCACTGTTTTTAAAAGGTAAAGACAGATAAATTCTACACACAATTCATCATTTTGTCGTAAGAAGACTGTTAAGAGACTCTCCTGTGAGAAAGTGAGAAAGGGTTGCAGCTCTCCTCTTCAATAAATGGTAAACTGGCCATAGGATCCCTTTAAATGCAGAAAAGAGAGAATTATGGGCGAGGAAATGAGAGAGAGGAGATGCTGCAACTGAAGACAACACGATGAGCGAGAAACACAGCAGATAAGATGCGAGTCGAGAGGGACGAAACAAGGAAACGATGGAGTGGGTTGAAAAGAAAAAACCATGACTCCTCTTCAGTGTCAGCTCGTCTGGATTAAACTGTACTCAGTGTTTTTTCTCTTTATTTACTTTGGATATGAAACAATCCATCCAGTCCTGAGTGTGTGTTGTAATGGTCACCCACTGGACCGAATGCGCACTAAGTCACCCCGTCCTCGATCAATCATCTCAGCCTGCCTCTCCTGAAGCGATGCCATATGGCGTCTCCACCTCCCTCCTCTCACTCTGTTCCTCTGTCCTGTTAAATTTCTCACCTCCTTGTCTTCTCTCTCCCATTCTCCTCTCTTCCTCTCCTCTCGCCTCTTCCTCCTTTCCTCCTCTGGTGACTCCTTCTCAATCCCTTTTGTCTCAACTCTCTGCTTACTTCTCTTTCCCCTCACACACACATGCTGCCCAGCTTGCCCTCCCGCTGCCGATCTTTCAGGGCCAGATCTGTGCACGAGCGAGGGCGATGCCAGCAGGCACGACATCTCCCCCCCCCCCTCTCTTCCCATATCTGCCTCTGCTTCTTATTTCTCTTTCTCACCTGTCACAGCTCTGTTCAGCCTTATGGGGTCAATACAGCAGCAACAGAACCGAGGGCTAAAAAGGAAAACTGCAGCATAACAAAGATTTTTTTATTGTGAGTGTGTGTCTGTGTGGACTGCACCTCCTGGTCAGGAAAGGATATGGTTTACAAAGTTTTCCATATTACTGCACAGTGGTTGTTTCTACATACAGAGTAAAAGCAATGCGGTTGAAGGAGCCACTCTATCCTGTAAATGTTTTGAACATATTATGAATGATATCTTCAGTGTTCCTTATCATAGAAAGACAGAAGTCTCCCAGTATTCCTAGAAATTACATACATATCGGACGATTCCGCACCTCGTGATTTTTGTCCAATGCCAACGCAGGAAGGACTGAGGGGGAAGGTCTTTTTGGGCCAGTGGGCACTGCCTGATCAATAACGTGCAATACCAATGCAATACTGGACGCTACACCGGAATCTCCCCACAGCCCAGCACTGTTCCTGGGAGCTCGGTGGATGGGGGTGTAGTGGAAAGTCAACTGTTTTATCAGGTTTCTGCAAAGCGCAATCTTTCGTTTTAGTTTGCGATTATGCTGCATTCATGTCATGTCGTTGTTACGAGCTTCTCACTTCACATCACCACCCAAGTCCTAATTACGACCGGGAAACTCTGGTTTTTCTGAAAGCTCAGATATATACCTGACCTGGCACTTAAACGTGCCTGTTCAATGAAATGAGACCCGACTTTAATGCCCAGTGTTTTAATCCTCACACGACCTCCTCTGTAATCATACAACTGTCTTAATGGCGTGACGGCTCGCAAGTCATTAACATGGGAATCTCTCCCATCTCTGCCATCCATCCCATATGACGGCACACTCACCAGGGGTTTAAGCTCTGTGACTGGATAATTCTCACAAAAATGTCCTCTGGGGAGTTCTCTCCTTATTTCTTACTTCTGTGTGAACAGGCTTGAACATTTAACAAAAACGTGATATTTTATAACAGCTGATTATATATTGTTTTATGGCTTGAATTTCCCAGATAAGATATATATATTTTTACATTTTTAAACTACTGTTAAGAGATATCTTGAGTTTTGAGAGTGTTCAAAGAGAAATACAGAACATGATGTGTCACTGAATGAACGACCTATCAAATGAACATTTTTAGGATGTGAACATAGTCACTGACCATCAGGGATTCTATGTGTGCGGGGCTAGTGTTTCTCTCTCTCTCTCTCTCTCTCTCTCTCTCTTTCTCTCTCTCTTTCGCTCTCCCAGAGTTAGCCGACCAGACCGGGCGTCTGTCCAAGAAACACACCTGCTGGATGCCACAAAACACATTAGTGTGGTGTGAGAGCCTCTACTCCTCTACACTCCACTCTCATTTCCTCTCTACTCGTCTGATCATGTGACCTCTCCTGCTGTAGTTTTTCTCTTCACTTTCCCCTCTCCAGGTTTTCGCCAAGACCAAGTCCGGTCTCAGTCTCAAGACAGCTCGTCTATTATCTCAGACTTGTCTTGGTGGGTGTTTTGACCTGGACTTGGTCTTGATCATACTGAGACTCTGTTTTGACTCAATCTTACACATCCATTTTCTGATCAAATAAAATAGCTATTCACCTTGTACTGAACATACTGTAACGTACATGTGGATTGACAAGCCAGTCAGCCACTTTATAAGCTTCCTGCCTCAAGTGAGCACACATGTCCTCATCCTCCGCTGTAGACCAGAAGCTGTTCTCATCAACGTTTTGAGGAATCATCTGGTCTTTTTTAGTGACAGACAACCTTTGACTCCCCTGGTCTCTGCAGATGAGCTTCGCCACCCTCATGTGAGTCTGGTTTCCCTCATCCTCTGTTATAAAACAGAAGTTGACCCCCTCCTCCTCAATGCTTTTGGGGATCTTCTGGTCGTTCTTGGGTCGTAGACGTCTTTTGGCTGACGTGGTCTGAGGAAATTGTCCCAGCCACCTTGTAGACATCTGCCCTCAGGTGAGAAAGGATGGTTTTATTATACATAATAAACCAAAAGTTGTCTTTACCAAAGTTTTCTGGAATCTTTTGACCCATTCTGGTGTTTGATGTCCTGTGACTTCCCCAGTCTGTGGAGATCATCTGGGCCACCTTAAAGGCTGTAGAAAGATGTAGATGTAGATATATAGTATATAGCTATATATTGAGAGACACAATCTGGTACTGAGCCCTTCCCTTTTTCTCTCATTCACACTCGTGGGTGCGAGCTTGGTTTCAGAATAAGAAAAAGAAAAATGAAAAATAGTATATACATTTATATTAACCCAGCAAATGACACATTATAATGGAATTGGTCTTTGTGCCTTCCATCAATCTAAGAAAGAATTATGAATGTGGTCAAAATGTCTGTATTATTCATGCACTAACCCTGAAAATTATATTTTGTGTCACTGACACTGGTTTGAGATGATTCTGTATTCACACCTCTGACCACAAATCACAAAAGAAAAGAAAAGAAGACAGAAACATAGTCTCAAGAACGCTGTCCTTTGACGCCTCGGCTTTGATTGATGTTCCATATTCGAGTCTTTTTATTAGAAACATAAAATCACACATCATCAACAACCTCCTTCAATCACATGATAAGGGCGCCCTGAGAGGCGTAACCCAGGGTAGAAAAAGTCCACCAAGCACTAAGCATAACATTGCTGTAAGCGCATATTAATAATTGAAGGCGATGTAGATGAATGTATCAACATGTTTAGCAACTCAGAGTTTCCTGTCACCCGAGTTTTGGCAGTTGGACAGTAAGTGGGCTGTTTCGAGATATTTTAGTGAGTAAATCAAACAGAATGTGTATTAGTTGGGATTTTGAGAGGTGATGAGGACATGTCTGCCCAAAACCACATTGGAAATAACACCCTCGCCCCTGAGGCAGCTGATATTGGGCTGTAAATACAATTGACTTGACTTGACGTGACACACAAATACTCATTTTGAACAGTTTCTAGGGTGCAACTCTTCTCTGTGTCACGTTAATAGACTAAAGTAACCTGATAGTAGAAGTGGCGTATTAATGCAGTCTAGCCTTTGTTATAGAACAAAACTGCTCAGACTTGGTCTCAGATTTCTGTCACACAGAAAGGCAGTGGGGTACATTTGAAGTTCATTTCCGGTTCATAACATTATTAGATGTTAAACTGAGGTTGTACAACATATTGTATTATAACACAGCCTATTATTATGAGCAATTATTCATAATGAATAAAATGTATAGGCCTATGCAGTCTAACCTTTGTTATAGAACAAAACTGCAAACACATTATTTGAGATTTAAAGCAACGTCAGACAGCTGTAAATAGCCATATGTTGTTGCTGTTGTGTTTAATTTTACATCTAGAAACTACCATGTATATAATGTCTATTCTCATTTCAATTCAGAAATTTGGGAAAATATTTTGAATTCAAAATCCCTGTGTTTCCCCCCTGCCTCACACCAGTGCCTGTTCATCATTGCTGCCGTCACCTTTGTCACCGAGACTGTATTCCTGTGGGATCCGCCTGCTGCAGCAGTGATGTGTAACAGCAGCAGGAAACAAAAAGGCAGAACATGTGTCTTTGTCTCCCTGCAACAGACACAAACACAGGACAGAGCGCTTTTAAACACAGGTTACACATAAACATACCCCCACACACACACACACACACACACACACACACTCGTTTCGGTCTCCTCCATCTGTATGTTCTTCACGTCTGGTCAGCTCTTCATTTGAGGTTTCTGCCAGCTCTTCACTTAGAGAGGCTGACAGTTGGTTATCGATAATGTTGCCTACAGACTACAAAATGTAAAAAAAAACAAAAAAAAAAACCCCAGCACACTGTTAAGGCAGAAAGGCAGTTCAAAATATATGTCTCGACTAGCTGGAAGAAGAAGATGAAGAACAGTTGGAGACAGGGATCATCCACTTGACAAAGTAAAGCCTCACATATGAGACAAATTGTCTGTAATTGACTGAAAGAGTGCTGTTATAGTCAAATCTCGGAGCTCTGGTGCTAAAAATGAGGTAAAACACCAAACGTGAAGAGAAACGGACTCTATTTCACTTGTTTTGCAACTGCAACAAACCTTACAGACGTGGTTGCTGGTGACAGCAAATCCATATTGGTGTTATTTAATTACATTATGTAATTCGGGTTAATATTCATTGGCCAACGATGGGCTTGGATCGACGCATTCAGGCTCGCACTGACTGCAAGCTTTGAAGCCGGCTCTTTTCAGATTTTGGCTGACACATGCAACACTCTAATAATAATGATAACTTAACCCTCATCCTACCGACTGGAGTACACACAGACACCAGAGGTATATTTTTTGCCTCACAGGTGCTTTATTCTATCGTTCCATCATTTTTCATGACTTTGTCAATCAAATTGTTTCTACCATAGACTGTATATAAAGATGGACGACGCGTCTCCACTTCCTCCCACCGTGTCCCGGATACGGCCGCTGCCATCTTGTTGCTGATGACATCATTTGGAGCCAGATTCTGCGCAGGTCCCGCCTATACACCCGCCTGACCCAGTCGCGAGCACACCACAGTGAATCACAGCTTTCAATCATGACGTCTCACCCTGTTTTTATAGCATCAAATAAATAATTAAAACCAAACTTATCTGAAAAATTTGCATTTTTTAGTTTGGCCCATGTCCCATCCGCTAACATGGAGGGGGCGGGGTTTATGACCAGGGGGCTGGGTTTTTTTCAGATGACATTAATTACATAACTAATAATGTTTTGAGAAGAAATATGTTAGCATCCTGCTATGATGGTTCTTTCTTACAGTAGTCCTAGTAGTACTGTACATGCAATATACGCCTGTGCTATCCCTCATTTTGCCTCAAAATGTGCTTTTTATTTAAAATAACTAATTTTCCAGTAGTATAATGATGCATCAAATGAATCAGAGAGACAATTGCAGACACACACACACACACACACACACACACACAGTTGCACAGCTGTCTTGGGTTCACACATTCAGCTGGTGCTAAAATCAGTTCACCATGTGGTTCCCAGTAAACAGAAAATCATTTGCACTCTGGCTTTCATTGTGTTGCAGAAAACGTTACATACAATATACAACTGTTGATTAGCTCGTATGGTGTGTCAGGAATATACACACAGAAATCTTATGTGTGGCAATAGGTTTAGTTTATTCTTTCAGCAATATCTGGTCAGATCCGATAGCTGTGCGACTGTGCAGGGAATGCAGGAAGTCGTTCAACACGTGACTCAGTCAGAATGGAGCACGAGAGCTTCTGTGTCATTAAAAACAAACATGAAGCCCTTTGAGTTATTGAGAGTTGTTGCAACATACAGCATGTGCTCCTCTCTGAACATCGCTGCTGAGAAGCTGTCGGTGTTCATTATATTCTGTTCTTTGCTCTGTGTCATGTCTATCTGGAACTCTGTGTTCTGGTCTCTCCCCCATCACCTCAGCTCATAACACAAAATCAACACAGTCAGGCGCCGCCTGTGGCACTGCAGCCACATAGTGCTCACTGAAGAGTCCGACATGTCACATTTGTCCGTTCTCTCTGATAAATTATACAGCGCCTGCCAATGTATTCGATTTGAACTCAGTGTAGCCATTTTGTCTTGAACATGAATATTAAATGTCATAAAATATCAACAGAATGAATCTACTTGCGACAGCATCTGTGAGACGAGACGCACTGCGTATCAGTCGAGTGTTTGTTAAAACTGTCATTTTCTTTTGAATTGTTAAATCTAATACTGTATTCCCTTGTGACGCAGGTCTTTCCTTATGTTCATTTTACAGTCCCAAGAGTAGAGAACCGATTCAGCCTACATGGGATATGTAGTTTTGACTCTGAAGAAAGATTTCCGGTGGACTGTTCCTTTAAGAGTCATCATCCATGTACATGCCTGATCTTTTCACTTTGACATTAAACAAACCTCTTCCCTCACGTGCAAGTATGAAAACATTTACACATACTGCGTGTATGCACCTAGATGTTGCATTATATTATCTTCTGAATATGTGAATATATCAGACATGCAGGCCAAACAAAGAAGAATTTGTGTGTTTCTGTCTCTGTCTTTGTGTCTGTAAGTGTTGTTTGAGTGGCACGGGGTGAGACAAAGGGGAGGGCCTTTGGGACTCGGTGTCAGATGATCTGAAAGTGCTAGAGATCAAGCAACCACGGATGTGTCTGCATTTGTGTGAGAGCGTGTGACCTGAGGAGCTGGTGAGTTTGGGAGAGGTCAAAGGTTATTTGTCATTGGGACAAAAGAATTGCTGGTCTGTCCTTTTTTTTTCCTGTCTAGATGTCAGTCTGACTCGCTCTCTGCCGGCCTTTCTTGTTGACTGTCTATCTGCCTTCATGCCCATCTGGCTGGAGTGAGAGGGCATGGGGGGCAAAAGTGTGTGTGGCAGCAGGAAGTGTGAGAGTGTGTGTGTGTGTGTGTGTGTGTGTGTCTTGGCAACTGTAAATAAGTGTGTGCACATTTCCATAGAGCTGAAAATATAATGCTGCATCAGACCCAACTGTCAGCTTTCTCTTGACATTGAGAGGAGAGGAGTTGAGATAGGAGGATCTGCAGGGAGCAGGATGACCACGGCATCACTGCAGGAGACATGTGAGGGAAAAGAAGGATTTACATCTACACACAAATGTTAGACAAACGTGATGTCAACAAAACATTTAGACATGTATAACACCAACATGGGCCGGGGGAAACAGTGATAGTCTAACTTCTACAGACTGACTTTGTTTTTTATGCTATACTACACTGTATAAGGCTCTCAAGCTATATGCTGTATATTTACATAAACACAGAGTCTTCCTCGTGACTTGGTTCCTCTGCCAATTGTGCATTTAGAGGGAAAAACCAACAAAACTCACCTGCCTCAGCGGCATCTGTGCGTAGCCGTGACCGGATGTAATCCTTGAACGCAGGTGTGACGATAGGCCCACGATAGACAAGCGGCCCCCGCCAGCCAGTCAGACATAAGTTGAGTCGGACGCTTAGACCCATTGCTAGTCAGTTGGCAACGTGCTGATTGGCTAGTCAGCTCGGCGTAAAAACAGGGTCAAAACGTGCGCTTGTAACTCGCAGCTTGTAGCTCGTAACTTCACTGTCGCATCCGCAGATAGGAAATTTGTGTGTCCGTCTCTCAGACTTTGTGAAACCTCACTGCTGAAAGTGTTCCTGCACACATTTTAATTCCACGTACACAAAATACTTCAACAGCTCCAAAACGTTTTTACACATGTGCAAATGATATCTGTGTGCACCGAGAGGAGAGGAAACAGGAGAGGAGAGGGGAGGAAGAAAGGAGAGTATAGCGGAGCAGACACTGGTGGAGAGGACATAGGAGAGAACAAACACCACACACACACACACACACACACACACACATTTTGTTTGCTATGCGGTGACCTGCTGCAGACAATTATGTCTCCCTCGCTCTGCCGCAATCAAATTACTGCTGGAGGACAAGGCCTCTGGACAGACCTGCTGCTGTGAGGGAAATGAACACACAAACACACACAGTCCCTCTCTCTCTCACACACACACACACACACATTCCATCATAAACACACACACACACACACACACACATTTTTCTAAAATAAATAAATGAATTCTTAACAGGCAACGCTGCGATTGAGTTAACAGATTTCTAAAACAGAATTTCTAAGAAGCAAGTCAATATTGTGAATAAAACACTACAAGTCATGTTAGTGAAAGAATTGGCATGAATAAAGAAAATCGTCTGGTTATAAAACATCGCCGCCCCCCTTCTTTATGCAGCACTTGTTCTTGGATGAAGACTTTTTGAAAAGAAGAAATATAGATATATACCATATAGACATGGTGTAGTTAGCACTTACTAAACTATTGACGAAAATGAATGTAGTACACAAATTAAATCAAATATGATAAATATTACCCGCAAAGACTTTAGACTTTAGACTAATATTATGTCAGGACAAGACTACATCATATTTTTGTACTTTAAAATGGTCACTGTGTCAGATTAAGCGATCATAGACTCGTGTATTTCTGTTGTGACTTGGTCGAGAGGCCTGGCAAACCACATCTCGTACCCTGACCCCTGCTGTCTTTCACAACTTGTGACGCACATAGGCGATCTGTACAACCGAGATGAAACACAACACGATTGCTTTGCTATGTTTCTAGTTGTGCATGGAAGAGGACTCTGTGCCCCCGTGGGACAACGTCACAGAACAAAGACATTTCACATGTTAGTCTTTTTGTCTCAGATGCTTCGTGGGTTTTCTTCCAGGACGGCGCAAAACGCAGGACAAAACACGCAATTGTCGCGCCCCTCATCTGTCAGGTCGGGCCATTATAGGGCTGATATTTTGTAGTCTGATGTCTGCTTATGTGACATAAACAGGCCTACAATGAAAGGCATTACATTCACCACATATGAGTAACCAAATACACTTAATGACAATCAATCAACAATGAAAGTAGCTACGCAAAGTGGACATTATTTACAAGACAGGTCTAATATAAATTTAAACATTTTATTGTTGAGTCCAGAGTGGGTAAACACCCATGGAATAACATTGTTCTGAACAAGCTGTGCTAAATATTTTGTGAATTTTTAAGTCAATTGAAGTTTGGATTTAAATGTTTTGGATGGATTATGTATATGCGCTAATGTAAATGATGGCAGACACTCAAGACCTAATGTCGCAACACCATAGCTGTACTAAATCTTTTTGATGTCAGTGTGCGTGCACCTCAATTATAAAATAACTCCTATTTGGAGCTCCTGCCGGAAATGAAATGAGCAGGTTAATACCACTCTCATGTCGGGCTACAGCCTGCATCCTGTTAGCTTAGCTTAGCATAAAAACTGGAAACAATTCGGAAACAAACAAACGAAAAACAACACACTAATCAGTACACTTTGGTGGCACTGGTAGGTTAGCTGTTCCCTCCTGTTTCCAGTCGTTATGCTAAGCTACGCTAACAAATTGCTGGCTGTAGCTTCATATTTACTGTACAGACATAAGATGGGTGTCGATCTTCTCATCTAACTCTCAGGAAGTTTGAACATGTTCCCCAACTTAATCATGTGGTTTTAGTTGCCTAAACCAAAGCAAGCCTCAAACATAAAGGTGGCAGATTAAAAAAAAAGAACAGGAGTCATTTTAGAAGGCAATGAGTCTGAGCAGTTTAGTTTGGAGGACTTGTTTCCCTTTGACCAAAAATAGAGAGGCAGAGCGACAAAGAGAGAACAGAGAGACAGAGAGTGTTGAAAGCTACTCCTGGAAAGTAAAACGACTCCAGTAATTAAGAGTGAAAACGTCTTATGTTTGTGCCAATACAGTATTTGGCAGTTAAGAGGCAAATGGACGTTTAAAAAAAGTGTGACAAAATAAAGTGGAAAGCTAAGAGAAAAAGGGAATGTAGAGGAAAGGAGGTGCCATTGAGACTGAGGTCTGAGGAGAGAGGAAGAGGACAGCAAGTCTGAGATAAGGAACAGAGGGAAGTGGGAGAGAAGAAGAGGGGAAGGACAGGAAGGAGAATCAAGCTGCTGGAAAGCAATATATAAAGAGAAGAAACAAAGTCAGATGAATGGGGAAAAGAAGAAGAGAAGGAAGGAGGGATGTGGAGGAAGAGGGGAG
The DNA here is from genome assembly GCF_043641665.1 of Enoplosus armatus. Taxonomy (NCBI): domain Eukaryota; kingdom Metazoa; phylum Chordata; class Actinopteri; order Centrarchiformes; family Enoplosidae; genus Enoplosus; species Enoplosus armatus. Next base: position 21,696,412 of record NC_092185.1, read on the forward strand.
ATGATGTTGATGTTTGCTTGTTATTCCAGCTCTAATTTTCCCCCTGGAGCTCATTAGAGTCTGGAGAGAAACGAACCACAAAACCTTAAAAACCAACAGAGTGGAGAGAGAGAGAGAGAGAGAGAGAGAGAGAGAGAGAGAGAGAGAGAGAGGATGAGCAAAAATAAAAATAAACAAATAAAGAAATGTAAAAGAAGGAATGATGATAGGAAGTTTAGAGGGAGCAGGAGAAAGAGGGACAGAGGAAGCAAAGAAAAAGGAACCCTAATCGACTGGATTTAGAGAGAAAAGGAGGAATGGAGGAACAAAAAGCTAAAGCGATACAGTGTAGACGCGATGGAGTAAAGATCCACAGAGACGTGGAGAAAGGAGGAGACAATAACAAGACACACACACACACACACACACACACACACACACACACACACACACACACAGAGGCACATATAGTGAACGCTGCCCACCATCACACACATCAACACACCTGGGGCTGTGTACGTTTCTGGTTGCTTTCAGATGCTTTGCCAGCTTCAACAAAATAAACTGCCAGGCCAGGCTTAAAGTAGGTTTAAGAAAAATAAAAGTCCCATTTAAATTTTATTGATTTCATCAGAGCAAATAAATAAGAAAACAGTAGATAAATTGATTTGATTGATTGATAATAATAATAATAATAATAATAATATATAAATAAATAAATAAATAAAAGTCCTTTTTAGCTGTAGGTTTCTTTATATAAGTAGTAGCCTCAGCTTTTCAGCCACAACTTGGTTTGACCCAAAACAAAAACAAGAAGCATGTTTTTAATCAGAAGAGCAGAACGGTAGCCTCAGATTTCCACACACAATCACTAGTAAGTTTCTCTTAGAATATTTTTTCTTTTATATAACACTGAAGTACGGAAATACAGATATTATAGTCATCAACCAGATTCAGTTTTCAGTATTAGTATTATCATTATTATCATCATAATACCAGTAGAATAGAAATGGTGGCTTAGGTTTCGATATATTTATATATCCATTTGTATATATACTGTGTAAATTTATATATATGTATATACAGTATATGTATATATATATATATTATAGAGTCCGTGGTTGTAAATTGGTTTCAGTGTCCAAAGTCCAACATTGAAGAAAAGCAAGGAAGGATCCGTGCTGGGAGGCAAACGAGTACAGCAGCAGATAAAGTACAGACATGAGGAAGGAGAGGGAGATGGACCGTTGAGGAACAGAAGAGAGAGAGAGGTGAGTGAGGGGGATAACAGAGGTATACAAAATAAAAAGGAAGAGAGTGAAATCTGCACTTGTGGGTAAACAGCATAGTCGAAGAGAGAAGGGGATCCTGGAGAGGATGGAGAGATGAAGGTGTGAGATGAAGGAGGACGGAAGGACGGGCTGGAGGTCCAGTCAAATGTTTGCATGGCCGTCAAAGAAACGGTAGAAACACTGAGAGAGCGAAGGTATGGCAATACGTCCTGCGTGACTGTGTGACTTGTATCAAAGCCCACGTGAGGTTCGTTAGATATAAGTCACTGGATAGAGCACTGATACGCTTTTTTATTACATCTACATTTAACTGTGTATCTGGAATTAGTAACACTTCACATTTTCAGTACCAAAAATTTCATTTTTTATTTCACTTTTTTTCAAAAGCGCTTTTTAAAAGCTAGCAAGCAGCATATTCACTTCAAATCTTCTAATGAAGGTCAGACAGCAACCCTGTCTCCTCCTGTCTCCTTACATTTACATACTACTAATTTGTTTTCCCAATCACATTTTGTAACAGCATGTCATTGCTGCCTGGATTACGTGTAGGAAGCGCTACAGTTTTGTATCGCACATGAGCTGTGGTGTGGAAGGTGTGCCTACAAAGCACAGACCCTGGGGTTAAGGTTTTGGTTTGGTTTGGTTAAGGTGAGGTAATTTTACAACAATATATTATTTGGTTTATATTTTGCATTTTGTTTGCAAACATCATTATTGTTGTGTGAGCTTTCCATTTGTTAAGTGTCCATCTTTGTTACTGTCAGTCTCAGCCAGACGCCAAGGTTGACTGTCTCAGACTAGGAGTCATGTTTGACGCTCACAGCTGGCGAGCGTGTCTTTAGCGTCAGCGCATTGTTGTAAGAAATCAAATCATCTGACAAAAAAAAAAGACCAAGAACAGGACAAGACTGGGTGTGGCGGGGATTAAGTAACAGAGAGGAGGAGAAACAGATGTGTTTTTCAAGAACAAAGTTTTTTTTTAAGCCAATAATTATTATGATAACTATAAACCACAGCTTTACAGGCAATGTAAATGTGTCTCGAGCACCTGATTTTGTGACCAGAGTTTAGTGTTTCCCCTATAAAAATCTTAGTTTGTCTTTGGGGTAGAAGCTGATCCAAAATCAGTGCAATTTATGTCAAGCATGAAAAAAATAAACTACAAATATGGCCGTAGTAAATGGGAGACATGGGGAGCAATTCTTCAAGAAACATTCTTCAAAGCTTATGTTGACAGAGATCGATGAATGAATGATTGAATGAATGTGTAGGAAAGGGGGAGGAGGAGGAGGAGGAGGAGGAGGAGGAGGGAGGGGGTTTACACTCGGGCTTTAGAACACTCTGGAACATATAAATGACCAATTGCGTCTTTCAGCAGAGAATAAAAAAAGTTTTGGCTGTCCAAAGCTGCAGTCGAGCCACAGAGAAAACAGAGGGAGGAAAGGATGGATGAAAGGATGGATGAAAGGAGGAAGGGAAGTGAAGAAGCTGGCCATACACTTTCATGTGCTGGCTTCTCTCATTTTACCCTCGTATAATCGTCCTGTGTCATGCTCTTACATCTCTCTAACATCTCTCATCCTTCCTCTTCCTCCTCCTCCCTCTGCAAACAGAGTCTGTTGTCACATTCCCTCTTCTTCTTTCTTCTTTTCCTCCTTTTCTGCCATCTTGTTCGCATTCCACGTTTTTCTCTTTCCCATGTCCCTCATCTTCCTCCATCTGGCTTTTCCCCCGTCACCATCATACTTTCCATCTTCCACCAGCTCCTCCTCCTTCATTTCCACCCCCTGCTCCTCCTCCTCCTTCTCCTCTTCCTCTCACTCTTCCTCTTACATGGGGAACACCAGGAAGCCGGAGAAGGTGGAGTATTTCCATCCTCCCATAAGGTTTCCTCTCTCAAGTTTGAGGTAGGCCCGGTCTCCCTTCTCCATCTGGATCAGAACACCATTACTGGCCGCCTCGCGCGTCACATCCTGGTCGCCGGCAAACGCCGAAATCACCGGCCAGCCGTTGTGCATCAGGCTCACCTGGATAAGGCGGAGGAGGACAGACAGTTTACAGAATGAAAACGGGGGAATAAAAGAGACAGAGAAAAAAAAGCGACAGACAAACACCCTCCCACACACAAGCAGGGTACGACACAACCAAAATACTCAATATCATGACGATGCTTTCATGTGGATTCAGACCATCATATTCTTCCTAGTTGAGCTGCAAGATTCTATTTTTTATTCATCTATGCAGAAATGCATGTGGTTATGGTAACACAACAGAATATTATATTTGCATGGAGCAGCGTTGTTCTGTGCAGTCAGCACACTATCAATAGATATATCGTGCGCGTATCATCATATTTTTCAATTACCACTTGGAGAAGATTTAACAATGACTTAGAGAGACACAGCAGACCCAGTCTGTGTCTGACTCAACAAATGTTTCAGCGAGGAATAATATCTTCCCTTACAAAGAGAAGTAACTGTCAGTGACGTGTCCCCTCCCTTCCCTGGCCAGCCAACATGCACACCAGACGACGGCTTTCATCACTTCTCTTTTGAGCAACGGCAGAAATACAAGCGCTCCCTGGATTTGTTTCCCCCGTATGCTTCACTAAGAAATGGTTTTATGCCACCCCTGGCACCGATGCAGTGCTAAAACAAACTGAAATGAATTTTGGAGAAATGTCTGTTTATGCAGGATCACACTTTATAAAACCTGTGAGATTACGGCTGCCCCGTGAGCAAACTCACTGTACCTTGATAAGGAAAGAGAAACAACACAGAGTCTGTTATCTACTGCATTTCTGGAGGTGGTTGTACACTACAAGACTATGACTACAGCATGACTGATTTAGCATCAGGAAAGGGAAAATATGCCAGCCATTTGCGAGTCAGTGACGTCCTTCTGCTTTGTAAATTGAGGCTCCTATTCTAATCCCTTTTAAAATGTGTAAAATGGTTAAAGAGTGGCAAAAAGCATAAACTACATGAGGGATCACCGATGTGACAAACATGTCTGAAAGAAAACACACTGAGGCGGCTAAAATGGTCAAACGTGTGTACACATACACACTACACACGGGAAGATGTTCAATGAAAACTGTAATAAAAAAAAAATCTTTATTGTATTCAACAAGTCCTCCAAATTAAACGACAAAATATGTTGTTTGTCCACGCCCTCCAGAACGACACATAGACATGTCTCCTGTTTCAACGTAGGCTTATACATGTTACTCAGAGAACTGCCTCACAGCAAAGTGGTCTTTCTTCTTAGTGCTGTAGTGTGTTATCACCATTTTATACAATATATTTATATAAGGACAGCGACAAGCTAACTGTGATTTTAAACCCTTTAGAGGGACGCTGCTTTCACAGACCGCACCCAGTGTATGCTATCAATGCATTTGTTTCTTTACATTATGTACACAGCATGAAGGGTTTTCAGAGTTTATCGCCAGGCACCTGAATACGTCAAAAATAAATACGTCGAAAATATTTCTGTAGACCCTGGAGGTAAATAATTGTAAAACGGCTGCTAACTGATGGAACACAGTCATAAACATCCCATAATTATACACTTATCCACCTCATCCTACCTGATGGTCAGGAGAGAGAGAGAGAGAGAGAGAGAGAGAGAGAGTGCGTGTGTGTGTGTGTGTGTGTGTGTGTGTGTGTGTGTGTGTGTGTGTGCAGTAGATGGAGAGCCTGTCAGAGTCAAGAGCTCTCTTGGACAGGCACTCCTCTTAATAGCAAACTGAACATGGCGGTTCAGACTCTGCGTGTGTGTGTGTGTGTGTGTGTGTGTGTGTGTGTGTGTGTGTGTGTTGCTCTGAACAGCCAGCCTGTGAATTTGATGAAAACACTCAGACAATACTTAAACAATTTTTTTAAAGGATGGAAACACAGCACAGGTCATGGCAAAATTTACATTTCACAATGTGGAACATTTAGTTAGTTAAGACTGCAATGTGATAAAAGAGGTTGTGCTGTATCTTATATATTCTTATATGCCTACAAATTTATGTACAGTATGAACTTTATGTTCAGTGGCCATCTGAGACTAACATGAGGCCAAGGAGGCATCACTCAGTGTGAGATGAGAGAACATTGCTTTGGCTGTCTGACCTGAACTGGGCTCCTGCTGAACCCATCTCGTACTGTGGGGAAAATAACTCTCCTCCTTGTACATGTTTTAAACTGTCAAACATTTCTGTTTGACAGTTTCTTACTCCCTCTTCTGATGCATATTCACTCTCTCTGCAGTCTAGAGCAGGCAACTAGTCACAGTCTTTAAAACTGTGGCATAAAACTCTACACGTGGACAAGGAGAGGTTACCAAAGTCAGCAAGTTTCAAACTGCACTTGTAGCAGCTTTATATTGAATTTACTGAAGGAATGTGGTGTATTATATTGGTTTATCACATGTTCCTATTACAGCAATGATGCACAATACTTACATTTTTACAGATAACCGATGACACCAGCAATACCACCAGTTTTGATATAACTGCAATCATTGGTGAAGGCTTCTTACAGTATAAAGACTACTTCATCAGGATCTATCTTGACGGATTACGAACACTACACTGTTTACAACAATCTTCAATCAGTGAGGAAGATGAGCACAAATCACTCAAAGGCAGAAACATGAGATTTGGATCTCATCCTGCTGCGCAACGGACATCCCCACAGATAACCACACTCCACAGACGAGTGGAGGTAACAAGTACACAATCAAAACAAGTGAAGAGCCCCTTTTAAGGCTTTTAAAAAACAGCAAAGTGTGATAGAGATGGGGGCTGGGTTTGTGATGTGATGCATTTTTGGAAAAGAAAATATTTAAGAACGATTCTCAGTCTGTCTTATTTCTTTAAAATCTGTAGTTATACTGTAAAAAATGTCAGACAGACAAACTTACATTCTTATTTGACATTCACCTCTTTCTTGCAACAAATCAAGCAGAAAGACTCAAAGGAGGCCAGTCTAAAAATAGCCAGTGCTTCCTCCCCCACAAAAAATGTCAAGATGAGCCCAATATTCTTACAATCCGGATGACGGACACTTAAAAATACTTAAACATTTTATGTGTAGAGGTGCAACCAAAGGCTTCAAGTTAGCCTCATTAACCTCCAGATCGTAATATAAATAAAAAGAAAGGGAGAGGAGAGAGGAGAGGAGAGGCAGGGGAAATGGAAAGAACACTAGCATAGATAGATAGTAAACGATGACTGATAAAAAGGAGAGTCAAAAACAAAAGGCGGGGAGGGGGGGGGTTAGATGAGAGGGAGAGAGGCAGGGACTGAGGGGGAGAGGGAGGGGGAGACAGGGTTCCTGTCCAGTGTGCATGTAATGCTTCCAGAGACAGAGACGGCAGACAAAGCCAGGATCACTACATCGCTCTCTGTTACCCTCAGACACCAACACAAGCACACACACAAATCATGCAGACAAAATCCACCCTCTCACCTGCCCAACCATTCAACCAAGTCACTCATGTGGAACAGAGCCTCCCCTCCCCTTTATTTCCCCTACATACACACATAAACACACAATCTCTCTTTCTTTCAGTCACGTTCTCTTGTTGTGTTGCTTACGTACTCGCCGGTCAGACCTGGAGTCTGTAACATTGCTGGGCCCATCTACCAGTTAAAATAAGGGCTTTCACACACAGAGGTCCCCTGTTGCGGAGGAGTCACAGTGCTCTTGTGATTTTTGGCTTTTGGCATGTTCCAAGCTTTATGTATTATATACCAGACAAAGGATTGTTTACTGCAGCATCCCACTAAGCCGCCTTGTTATATTTGGTGCAGGGAGCTGGTCGAGTGGCTCTTTAATTTAGGCATTTTACCAAAGTCCAGCCATTTCTTCACAAAAGTAGAGTAGATTGCAAGTCATTCTTGAGTCAGATCTGCTGCTTTAAAATTATTGTTGCGATCAAAATGCAGGATAAGCAGGAAATTGCCAGAATGACAGAAAAATTACATTATTTTCAAACATGACATCAAAATGTAAAATTGGCAGAGCAGTCTGAAAGCGTCTCAAACCTCTCTTTGTGTCATCTCCTACCATCTCTCTCTCTCTCTCTCTCTCTCTCTCTCTGACACACACACACACAAAGCCACACTGGGTCAGTGTGTGGTGTGTGCCAGTGATGTATAGCTCTAATAAAGCTGTGACAGTGTCTTTGGAAGGATGAGACTGTGGTGACCACACACACACACACACACACACCTGTAAAGAATAAAGAACATGTGTTGGTTGTCCCTGTGTGCAGCTGTCTGCCACCCCCTCCCCCAATCACACACACAGACACACACACACACTGTCAACTGCACCTTTACAATTACCAACCATAAATACAAGAGCATGATAATAGGGCTGCGCATCGTGTCAGGCCTCGATCGATCTGCATTCATTAATGCATAAGCGCCAATTAAGTGGCTGAGCAACGGGGAGAGAGACAGAATAACAGAGGGGGAGAGAGAGAGAGAGAGAAAGTGGGGAGGCAGAAAGAGAACACATAAAAAGAGGAAAAGGGGTGAAATGGCAGGGGAAGGTTGGAGGGGAGAAAGAAAATCTGGCTCTCGCTATGTAAATAGAAGTTGTCTGACGTCTCAGTGCAGCACTTAATGCCAACGACATGATGACATCCTGTTATTGCATCACCAGTTCCTGTCCGGTCGACTGTCTTGACATGGCAATGATACTCTTCTGTTTTTTGTCCTAGTTTTTTTTTTCTTTTTGTCTGTCTCTCTTTCTCCACATTTTAATGTTTTATTCCTCTTTGTCTCTTTTTCATTCCTTTCCCTTTTCTTTCATCTTTTATTTGCCTTTTCCGACTTGTTTCTCATTGGATCTCTTTCATGTCACTCTCTCTCTCTCTGTCTTTGTATTTTTTCCTTACCATCTCTCGCCTCACGGACTGATGTAGATAGTCGTGGTGATGGATACATACATAATGGTCCTCTGTCTTTAAAATGGCCAAGTTTTCTACAGTGGAAGTTTTCTAAAGTTTGTAGCACAGTCACTCCAGGGTCATTCAGGAGATGGGTATGCAGTACAAAAGCAAACCTCTAACAGGAAAAGAAGTGTTCCTGGGGAAAGACATCAGTGGATGTAAGATAGGGCACATAGAATGGATCTCTATAGTCTTACACGCATGTCAAAGTGACATGATAGCTCTATCTTACAAAATAGTACAAACTCACTATGTTAGTACACACATACACTTCTAGAAACTAACCTGACGAGCATTGTTGCCACTTCCTATTGCTGTTTCACAATAAAAGCTTAAAACATTTATTTATTGTGGAAAATCATGCATATAGTGTTGAGTTAGCATCAACAGGATTTTTACTTCAAATCAAATCAACAGCACAAAAACAATAGGGGTTCCTGCTGAAACAATGTTGTTTGAGTGACAGGACTGTGATCAAATAGCGATCAATAAAGCAATATTATGCACAGGGGATGATAGTGGTGCCACTTCTTAACGAGTGTTGTGGCATCTGGTGACGCTGGCTAAAATCATATTACCCACAACCAGTCTTGAGGTGGAAACTCAGTTTCTAGTAACATGCTTTGCACTTTGGGGGAAAGCTTTTCCTGCTGCACAGGCTCTCTCATTGTTAGAATCTGGAACATCTGTGCTGGACCAGGAGACTTTATTTAGGTCAGCTCCTCCAGACTTTACAGTTTTTTCTACAAGCTTTTTGATTTTCAGATTTCGGTTCTTCGTTGATGCACCTCTTGAGCAGATATTGTGGAAACCTACAATGGGTACTTTCTAGAAATACAAGATAGAAACGCAATTACCACACTCTGTTACTATTTTTACTATTCTTAATAGGCAGTTTTTCCATTTGGGAAGAAGTGTGTACATAAATGGAAGCTTGTGTTAACATGTTAGAATGCCTTAATATCCTAAATGTATTAATAGGAAGTTTGTGTGCAGTATGTCTATCTGTTGAAACTCTACGCTCGACAGCAGTGTAATGCTCCGTAATGCCTGAGATTTTAAATGGTCACTGCAGTGAATAAAGAAACCCTAATGGGACTTTTACGCCGTGTGTAACCATTACATAACAGCATTAGTAAGTACATACTGTAAGTGATAATAAGTTATTGTCAATGCATCTCCACTCTGGATCAGCTATTTATTTACATTCTATAGAGTGAAATTTATTGATCCCCCAGCGAACATCGTTCCAGATAAGTTGTTGTATATGGCACCGGCTATACAAGAGATTATTTTACCCTGCAAGCACTATATTTTACAATCCCATTGCAGAGAGCACTTCAGCCAGTGTTTCTTCAGTCTTCTAGTATACTTATCCTCCATCAGTGCCGCAGTGATCGCTGCAGCCTCTTTACCTCTGTGTGACAGGTGCTAATCTTTATTTTTACCTCGAGACAAGTGATTGTTCGTTGGCAGGGAATCTCAGAAAATGACAAATGGATGTTCAGAGTTCATTTTTAAAACACCGGACATCAGGCATAAAATAAATGACTGCACTTTTCACTCTAACTGGCCAACGCAGGCACAGTGGTGATAAAAAAGAACTTTCAAAAGGATGCACGTAACGCCATGGTCGGTCATGGTGTCTGATTGTTCAGGCCTATTTTAAACTCAAATGCATTTTATAATGTGAAGCAAATTGGTGATGTGTGCAGGAGAAAATGTAGCCTTGCTATGAACGGGTATGTCCTGCAAAAAGTTGGTACTGGTATGCCCTTCATTGAGCACCATCTACTAAGATGGTTTATGGTATAAATTGGTGGGTGTATAGGCCTTTATCAGGGAAGACATTTTGACATGTCACAGAAGGAAAATAATTAAATGAATGACGGCTGAATTCCATTTAGCTGTTTCAGTTTCAGGGTCCTGGTATTGTTCATGCTGGCTCACTGTCACACTATCATGGCTCACTGGGACACTTAGAACAGAGCCATTGTTAATGTTATAAAAAAGATGGCAGTTCACTTAAAGAGAAAAAAATTGTACATTCACCTCATTCAGTGTCGTTTTCTCATATGTTACTATAGTGACATTAAGAGTGTCAATCAATATATTGGGGTTTTATTTAGCTTTTAGTAGAAACAGTGTGAATTTGCAGTTCTCTTGGTCTTTTTTCCTCCCTTGCACTGATTATCAATGGATTATTTTTTATCTTACAACCTGTACGTGTGTATACAAAATGTCCTCTCAAAAAATCCGTAGTTGGATGGATTATTACACATCTAATTTAAAGAGGAACTCATTTTATCTAATTTAATTGTTCTCTGTTTGAAGGGTTACGAAAAGGTTGCACCTGTAGCACAAAGTGAGAAAGAACATTTCCTTTGTTCCTGTGTAAACACAGAATTAGATCTTACTGTGCGAGAGATGTGTTGTTATAAACTGTATTCTACTGTCATTTTAGAGTTTAAGAGGAAGCAGCCTGTGAATAATAAACAAGCAGAAATGATGCAAAGAGATGGAGGCAACCGGAGCAAAGGTCAGAACTCTACTGAACCATTTACATTATAGACCAGGGCACAAAAAAACAGATCTTACAAATGTCAGAAAATCTTCACCAGTCTTCATCAATATTGCCTCAGGGAACAACATCATTAACCACTGGGCAAAGCCTTCACCCATCATATTTTTTCTTTAGTGAAAGGCAAAACATGCCACTCTGAATCTGTTGCCAAATGTCAAACCATACCAACCAACAACCAAGAACTGCAAGAACAAGAGCAGATGATCCTGTGATTTTTAATAGCATGTACACCGAACATACCGAAAAAAGCTTGAGGTATTAATTATTTGGTGCGACAAGAAAGCAGGCCCTGACCTCTTATCATGAGATGAAGTAAAAAACAAAACAAAGTGCTTTGCATTACTCTCTTTCCACTGAGAATACAATGAATCAAATAATGAAATGAATAATTGTAAAATAATGTGGAGCAAAATATACTCTTTGTTTTATTACTGCTTTAGAAATGAAAAAAACTGGCAGACACACAGTACACACACACACACACACACACACACACACACACAAACACACACTGCACTTCAGGTATTCTAACTGACAGCCTGTGGCTTTAAATTGCACAGGTGGTCTTAAACAACCAGTCCTTAAAACTGACAAACCTGCACTGTTTGTAAATGTTTACATACATTGAGCATTTAAAATTTGTATTTGATTCACGTGTTGCTTTTATTTTGGCAGTGGAAGGGCATAGCATTTTCTTTTCCAGTATTAATGCCTTGATTTTTTTAGTTTAAAAAATGGAAATGTGTTAAGTCATTTATGTTGTTGTCTTGAACAGTATTGGGTTACTTTAACACTGGTTGTCTTATTGTCTACCCATAATTGTCTCTTGAGTAAAACATGAACACAACATACTGTGTGTCATCAATAACAAACCACAGAACCAACCACTCTGAAGGTATAGACAAATGGTAAATGGAACTGCAGTCATAGTTTATCTATACATAGTGAATTAACTAATGAATCAACTAATTAATTAGCTGACGATGCCGTACGCATGCTCTGTTCTGCTAACAGCTGAGGTCAAAATGTTTTCACAAACGTCTGCCATTGTTGAAATGCCCGGTACTTTGACAGTCACCACTACACTTTGTCAGGCTAAACAATTAAAGCCCATGTTCCCCCGTCCTAGTTTTACCATCAGCTGTTCACAAGGTTTTATCTCCTTTCGCCAACTTTGCAGACAGGCACCAGAAGCCACCTAAATACCATATTAAGGCAACACAACATGTAGTTCCCTGAACTGAGCATAAGGCTACTAAAACACAGGATTTAAAAAAAATCTTTTCCTCCGGGTATTGCTGGTTGGTTGACAAGATCTCTCCAGCAAAACTGCTCTGTCTTACCAACCCAGCTATAGACTGGAAGTGATGCAGCAGCCAGTTTCATGCAGTCTTTGAATCTGTTAGCCACACACAGATAAGGGCAGGGATGATCTGTGTGACTAAACGCACGTCCTCCAAGGCACGTGCCTGTTAATACATTGTTAGGCTTTCTGAAAGCCTGATGTCAGCCACCACGTATTTACTTTCATTACAAAAAAACAACTCAAATGAGGTTTCCTCTAACAAGCAATAAAATGTTCTCACTAGACTCTTCAGGAAGACAATGCAATATGTCTAGGTTTTAACTTTTAACAAGCATTTTTGTAATTATTGATCTAAGAATGAAAGAAAAAACATTCTATGTGATTAAGTTAAACATTGCTTTAGGCTTAAAAAGCAGTTGGCAAGAAATGAAAATTCTTTTTTTGGGCTATGTCTACCATCCCAATGACTCACTTTTGTTGGGTCTATGTAATAATCTTGTTAAATTTAAAGACAAGGAATATTAAAAGAATACTTTCTCTCACACCTCCTCTCTTTCACACATGAGCACAAACCAGTGCTACTTTCTATAATGTTCTGCCAAACTGAAGGAGACAATTGATTGGGTGAAAATGAAACCAAACATCTGGCTTGCAGACTGTGTTATCGTGCGTGTGCGCGTGTGTGTGTGCAGACAATGACATAAGCTGTAAAAGCAGAGGATGAGAGGCTTCATCTGTTTTACCAGTGAACCACACAAATGTAACAACAATGTCCAAACACACAGAAATGATTCTCCACTAGTTAACTTTCACATTAACATTTCTATAAATTACGTCCATTCACCAACACCATTGGGAGAAACATGTTTTGACAAATATATTCGGTATGTTTCCTCATCTTTGTGTCCATCTCTGGTTAACACCCTGACTTAATATACTTCACTTAGGAGGTACACACATTTTTCTAATCAGATCCTTCAACTTCTGACAATAGATGATTTTAATGGACGAGTCACCACTATGGTCACCACCATATCTCCCCCCAACTAAATCCATTAAAATGTCACATTAGACAAAAGAACCGATGGTATAAAATGAGCTGAAATTAAACCAAAATGAATCACTCTTCATTCCTGGATTCTTAATTATGTTGGATAGCCATCAATGAATACCACTTAATTGAGAAGTGTACATTATATGAGGGAGGGGTACAACATGCAACACAGGTGGAATCGAACAATGGGCTATTGCTTTTAAGGCTCCTCATGACCTTTCTCTGACCTCTTAGTACCGTACGCACGTTCTTTGAGATCTTAGAGCGCTATGGGGAAAAGTCAGGGGATCACCAAAGTCAGTAAGATTAATCATCTGGACCATGAGTGTGTGCACTAAATTTTGTGCCACTCCTTCAAGTAGATGTTTAGATATTTCACAGGATAGTGAAGTGAAAACTTTGACCTGCTGGTGGCGCTAGAGGAAAAGTCAGAGGATCATCAGTAGGCTGCATCCTCTGAGGAGGATGTATGTCTGTACAAAGTTCAATCCATCCAGTAGTTGTTGATGTATTTCAGTCTGGACCAAAGTGATGGACCGACACACTGATATTGCCATCTCCAGAGCCGTGCCTCTAACATGGCTAAAATCTCAGTACAGCAGAACTGTCTACAAGAACAAACACCTAAAATACATTGTCTGTGTGTGAGGCCTGACAACTCCCAGAATATACAGCCTCTCTGGCCCGTTGCAGACAAATCAACTCCATTATCCTGTCTTTTCCTGCTTACTCCTTCCACCATTTCAAAGGCAAGAGAACATAGCAACAGATAAGGTGTTTATTTATGTGGCTTTGACTTGCTTCTCATTTCCCGGCATCTCCACTGTATAAGATGAACACTGCCTGAGCCAGTAGCAGAGGACTAGTGTATTTCTATTTTTTCTTTGTCATAGCACAATTCATGCTGCACATCCTGTTCACACGTCTTCATGTGCAACACATCAATGTACTGCTGGCCACTCACTTCCCTCAAACACACAGCTGTACATTCTCACTTTGCACAATTTGTGAGGGGCGGTGTATAGGTATGAATGCATCTGTGTTTGAATTTGTTAACTGGATATATTCAAGCTATAACAGGCTATTAAGTTGCACTTTATTCATGGCTGGAGACTTCCACAATGAACACACACACTACAAAAGAATACAATTTTTTAAATCAATTGTTTTTCTGTTTGGCACATCATATATATTGCTTGTTAACACAGTGATAACAATTGTAACAAATGTTACATATACAATTAGTCTAAAAGGGTAACATAAAGAGTATAAATTGGACAGTGTTATTAAGTCTAATTAGCCTTTCATGTTGTCAGCTCACTATAAGGTCAAAAAGAGCAACTTGAGTTCACTCTGAGATTTTCTGTTTGATTGGACAACAAATATAGACAGGGATTTTTGTGCGATTATTGCATGCATATATGTGTGTTCCCTGCGTTCCTACATAAAGGCTGGCCATATTTGTGTCTAGCCAGTGTTTTGCAGTCTGTTGGCTGTAGCGGAAAGCTGCATAGGGAATCAGACTCAATTAAATAAACTGTTTGATATTTAAGGATGTCTAGAAGGGATGTGGCTTTTGCTAAGTTTCATCTCAGTGGCTCTATACACTTATCAAAAGTGCATGTGTTTTTAAAACAGAATTTGCCAATATTTTAATGAAGTGGTGCATATACGGAATTAGCACTTTGTGACAGCACTGTAACCATTTCAATCAGAGAACAGCCTCATACAACACATTCACACAACATTCGTTATAGATTATGTAAAATATATAATTATATTGCAAAGTTAGCACGCACATGTTAGCTAGGCACTGACATTCATTTCTAGGTCTTCCTGTTATACGTATGCTTGTCTCACAAAGACAATTATTTGTGCTCCATTCAGTAAAATGTAATATTTAGTCCACATAATTTTACCCTCAGACTTTTTCTGTTGACAAGCAAAACTCTTTGGGTAGCTGATAACAGACTACAATAGCAACTGTGGATATCTTGCATTAAAATGAAAATTGACTGTGGTCTCTGGCATGCCCAGTTATAATATATGTTAAAATATCCTATCATCCGCAGTCAAGTTCTGCTTCATTTGTATGTTAAAATGCCATGATGATTTAATTCAATGAACTGCATAATAACGAATTAAATCGGAACCCGTTTGTCACAGTAATTAATGACATAGTTAACGACAACACTGATTCTAAACACACATTTGGATTTCAGCATGGCATAATTGTAGTAAATTGGAATGATACTGAACCATTTTGGTATCACTTACTGTCTTCTAGCTATAGTATGCACTGCAATTAACATGGATAGCATTTGCTCTTCTGGATGAACCTCACGGCCTTTGAAAACGGTGCATGTTTGCTATTTCTCAGGAGTGAAACATCTCATTATAACATGGGATGACCCCAGTGGCCCAAGTTAGAGAATAAAATGGCCCTGAAAGAGTTGAAAGGATTCTGCTTTGTAGCAGACAGATGCAGATACTCTGAGTCAAAATGTAAAATAAGTTCTTATAACCCAAAGAGCAGTACGTAAAAGGTAAAACCTCTTATTATCAGAGCAAGGTGCTATCAACAGCTTGAAGCAGTAGCTCCAGGTTTTCTTCTCTCAATGGGTAAATGGCAGTACCAGAAAGGCTTAATACACACACAACATGAGGCATTTTAGATGTACTCCTTGTGTAGCTTTCACCCCTACAGAGCTGCTGTGACCCGAGGTTTCATGAATGCCATTTCTGAATGCTATGGTGCTCAAAATGCTGGTGTAAACTACCACTTATTCACACTGCAAAACCACAATAAACAGCACTATAACATTTTTTTTCTCCATTATATGCCATTCCATGCTTTACATCTCCTGGCCAAAAAAAGTTTATTCTTTCAATTATCTTTTCTGAAATCTTACTTCCAGTGCTCTGTGGAAGGCCATTTTTTAAAACCAACTTCAACTGAACATTGACAGGCTGATTAGTAATAATAAGACTGCTGGCTTACGCTTTCATTGTGTATAAGTTGCCGCACAGTACTCTAACCTCTGGGTAATACCTCAAATTATTTTCAGTATACAGAATTATGGTCTTCAAAAAAACGATATATCCAGAGAGCACCTCACATTGATATCCTACCAGCGTCTCATCTGTTTGTCTTTCTGATGTGCAAGCTCTCTGTTCCAAGCTGCAGGTACAAGATGTTCACTGAGGGAGATGGAATTCATTTTTAATTCAATTTCAAATGCAGTGGTACATGTAGGAAATGAAAATAGTTGCACCTGAAATGAAAGTCTGAAAGTGTTTGATATTGTAAGTGGTTAAAAAAAATAATGTTGGTAAGCTATCCATTAGTGGAAGTATAGGCATTTTTGAGTAGTGTGATGGAGTTCCCGTTAGATCAGAGAATATACTGTATTTAATTTGCAATACTTGTATTTAATTGCTAGGCAAAAAGCAAAGGGAGAGGCTTTTTGACACACGCAGCACTTCTCTCACCCCTCTCTGATAGATAGACAGATCCATGCACAGGAAAAGACTGATGAGAGATGGAACAAACTGTTTATCCTTCCCTTTGTACATCTACCCAGCATTCACTGATCAATAGTTACTCATGATGTCTGGCTTTCTTCCTATCCCTCTCTTCGCCTGCCTGAACCCTCTCTTTCTCTTTCCCTCCTGTCCCTCTTTTCTCTTCTCTTCTTCATTCCTCCTGTCCCTCCCTCCAATCCTCCCACCTTTTCAGTTCTCCATTTGCCTTACACTTCCATTCTTTCCATTCTCCGTCTTCGCTTTCTTTTTTCTCCTTCTCACTTCCTTCCCTTCTGTCCCTCGTCCCCTCTTTTCTCTCCCTTGTCCCTCTCACCGTTTTACATTTACTCTCACCCTTTCATCTCTTTTCCATCCCCTTCATCCCTACCGCTCTCCTTTCCCTGCTGTCTCTCATCTCTCGCATGCACCACAGTAGCTGCCTCTAAGGCAATCAAACAGTGGGAGTTTTCAACACAGCAGATGCGCAGGATGGATGGGAGGATGAGTGGAAGAGGTTGAAGGTGAGCAGCGCACAGGCTGGATGCTTGGAGGAGAGAGGACAACCTACACCTGTCTGTTTCATGTCAGAAATATGACAGAACACCGCTTTTTCTAACTGCTTTTAAACCTAACGCTATTGTTTTTAATGTTTAGGGCCTTAGAGGATTTAAACTTAACAGGACTTGCCAGTGCCTGAAGAAGTCAGTTGGTCAGGCAATTATTAAAATGACAGTTGCTCTGTTTTCCTTTAGATTCCATCTTTCACTCTTTCAAACGATATCTCATGGCAATATGGTAAAAAATAGCACAAATAACAGTAGCCTACTAAGGGTGATGTGACAGGCATTATCACCATTGTGTTCTGCATGGTATGACAGACTTAATTACCTCAGTGCTATGAGTCAAGCGTGTGCCATCCACGGCCTGTTTGTGTTCAGTCACACAAAGATGACTGGGAGTATGTGACGAGCTTGACGTAGCCCCCCCCCCCCCTCACAAATCGCCTGCCCTCCTTGTTGTTGTTATTGTTGTTACTGCTGCTGCCATGCTAATTAATTCAAGACTCCAATAATAAAGTATAAGTAGCAAAACATAATGCCAAAGCCCCGGGGAGCCAATGGTATAATTACACAACAGCTTAATTTGCAAGAGATACATTGTAATTAACGCCGTGTGGCTTGTAAAGCGTCATCACGTGCATGTTAAATGCTGGAAATGTGTTCAAGACTGCTCAAGTGCTTCCTATCACTTGACACATCAAAAGATCGTGGAGACTGCATCTAAGGCGTAGTTGTTAGTAGGATGAAAGGGGAGTTGTGATGGGGCATACTGCAGGCAGTGTGTGTGTGTGTGTGTGTGTGTGTGTGTGTGTGAAACAAATAAGTGGAAAACGTGTTATTTCTACATAAAACCCATGTGAGTGTTTGTATGTTTGTGTGCAAGAGGGAGAAAATTAAAATGCCTGTCTCTGTTTGCTCTTGTTCAAAACGACTTAATGTTTTAATCTTCTGAATAATCAAAAATCTTAGTCGGCCTGCTGCCTCTTCCTAGAAAAGGGAGACAGAGAGAAGGAATCGTCGCTGTCCATGGTGCTGAAAGCAAAGCTGCTGGAGCCCGCGTGCCCCTCCTCGCCCCCCCCCACCCCACCCCCAGTCCTCCTGCCGGCTACACGCGCTTGATTTGGCTCTGTCCTCTGTGCACGTATTGATTAATTATGATTGGGCCGGCGGGTGGCGGGCGAGTAGCTTTCATCTGTTAACGCCCGCCTCCGTCGTTGTCTCCCGGGGAAGACATCTCAAACATCTAGAAAATGACTTCCAGTGCGGGTGATATTCAACTTTTATGAGAGGAAAAACAGCGTGGGGGGGGGGCGCGTGGTGTGGTCCGCGCGCGCGCACACACACACACACACACAAGCACACACACACACGCATACATAACACAACAGACAAACACACGGAAACGCGTTACCTGTATAGTTTGGCGGTTGTAGACTTTCACTACGTGGAAGTTAAAACTGTAAATCCCTTTGCGCGGCGCGATGAAATTACTCCTCTCCTCGTCAAAGTTCTTCCCAACGTTTACAAGAACCTGACAGAAGAAAGAAAGAAAGAAAGAAAGAAAAATGTCATTTATAAAATTGCTTTAACCGGCTTGTGTCTTTCGCAGTGTTTGCACTCAAAGGTCACCGCGAGATCACACGGGTGCATAAAAAATGTATTACAAGGACGCCCTGACAAACAAACAACATTAGCAAAGCAACGGTAGCCCGCATCCTAAAGAGCAGACGATGCCATGTTGCCATGTAACAAACTGTAAATATGGGGGGATGTTAGCCCACATGTGATTATTGTACAGTTTCTTTTCTGAATAATAGTCCATTGAAAATGATATCTTACTTGTTGGGGGTTTTTTTTGATAGAGGGCTCTAAAGGGCCCCTGTGGCCCCGGACCACACATTCAGTTTCACTGATGCAGTGGAATAACTCGCTGCTTTTATCTAGGCTTTTTCCCCTGTCAGAACTTCCAAACTTTATGGGGAATGAAAGGGAACTTAATCAATCTTTCAAATGAAATTTTCAATTATGCATTTCTGCAGCCAAATGTCTGGTTTTATGGATGGAGGCGAACTATGGCGGGTAATTGAACGGCAGTTTGAGGGAGAATTAACCTTTAACGGCAGGCGGGTAGGACCTCGCCCTCGTGACCCGCCGTTACTAAATTATTTGGCGGGATGTCAGCTCCCATACCACATATTGTCAGCTCAAAAAAAAAAAAGTTGAAATATTCAAAAGGCTTTCCTACCAGGCCATACTTCCGCAACCACTTTGGAAATGTATTACCTATAAAAAGAATCGTTACCGAGACGGATTCATGTCTGCTCCACTTTCAGTGATCTGAATGGAGCTGCTCTCTGCTGGCCGCGAGACCATTACCAGAGGTGCACGAGATGCAGCCGCGCGTGTGTCCAGTCACTGTAGCCAATATGCACCCAATTTAACGTGGGTTTATCAACTTTTTTAATATTTTCACACAACATCCTCATAGAAGTTCAACCTACGCTCAGAGTTTATTTGTTTTGTTTTTTTGTTGTTGTCTTTTTTAAGATGCATAAAAAAGACCAGATGAAACCGTCTGTCGGAGGTCATTTAATGGTCAGAAACGGTGGTTCTGTAAACATATGTGACATTTAACTCTTCCATCCATTGATAGCTCAAGTTGTCTTCTCTCCATAAGGCTATTTGACAACTGCCACACAGGAAACACACGCACACACACACACCATTTGAAACTTCATGTGCGCTGACCCACATCATTCCGTCGTCGGGTGGTATTCATTTGAAATTAAAACAGACTAAAATACTACAAACTCGCTTCTCTGATATTCTATTGCTGTTGATATTTTACAGTAGAATAGAATAAAAATAGATTTCCTTTTTTTTTTCTCCTACCCGGTCGAAGTAGATGACCATGGTCCGGTTGCTCATCTCGGAGGGCTCATGGTTGGTGTTCCGGACTGCGGAGAACGCCACCTTGGCGCTGCCCGAGCGCACCGAGATCCCGAGCGCCGTGCCCGTGGGGTCCGCGGTCGGGTTGGAGTCGCACACCACTAGGCACTTCCCCTCCAGGACGATTGGTTCCGTCTCGTTCTGAGCGCGGGCCGGGCTCGCCGCGAGCCATACGGCACTCAGCAGGCAAAACGCCAACATACCGGACCAGAACGGAGAACTTCTTCGGTCGTCTTCACACCTCAAACCGTGGGCCTAGTCCCCTTTAAAAAAAAGTAAGGTAGGAAGAGTTTCCCGGTGTTCCCCCGATGAACCGTGAGAAGGCTCGTTTTACAACTAGATGCCACTCCGTTGTCTTGGATTTAATTAGCCTACAGCAAACACTTCTCCCTCGCGGAGTCTCTCGGAGGGGAAACCAGACGGTTTATTTTTAGGCTTCTCTCCGGTTTTTTTTTTTTTCCGAAAATCTGTTTAATACCCCCGCGTCTCCGGTCGAGTCGCCGGTTTTCACCTGTTCTTTCCCTCTTTTCTCACTTCTCAGCAGCTTCTCTGTCACTTGGAAACACAATAAGCGGGAGTCGCGCGCGGTGCGTAGGGGCCCTGGACGAGTGACGAGGCAGCAGAACTCATAGCGCGCGGGTGGGGGGGTGGGGGGGGAGCTCCGTCTGCTCTCTCTCGCGCGCGCTTGAATTATTGATATGTGAGATATGAGAGTTTCAAACACAAAAGGCTCGGGAGGAAGGGATGCGGTGCGCGAGCGCAAGATGCTCCCGCCCTGGTGCTACTTTTTTGCTTTCGCAGACCCCTCCCTCCCCCCCGGTAACGGAGACCCATCATCGGATTAGCGCGTGCGCGTCTTCGATATTTTCCAATCACTGCGTGCCGACCGCCCCCTCCCCGCCCCGCCACTTTATCTCAAGTCTCTGCCTCTCCCTCCTTGCTTCCCCCCTCCCCTTGTCTTTCTTACATCTATCTATCTATTTCCTTCCGTAACATACACATCTTCTTTTCTAGATTATCCCACGTTTTACACACTCATCTCTTTGCTCTCTCTTTTCCTATCTCTGTCTTCATCCCTCTTTCCTTTTCCTCTCCTACTCACCTATCCAAACACACACACACACACACACACACACACACACACACACACACACACACAGTGTCTTCTCAGCAGCGTCCAGGTGAACCACAGAAAGCAGCAGTCCTCATGACGGAGAGGCAATGCAAGACGAGCACAGTGAACACTTATGATGTGTTCCGCTAGTCAACATCATCATCACCATTATCATCACTATCATCATCACTGAAGCAGAAGACAGGATTGTTAAAACTGCTCTGCAACCAGTGAGAAGTCATATTAGGTGTAGAGACGAAACCGCTCCAGAATGTGTAAACACCTCCTGAAGCTATGTAAAATCTAAATGTTTGCAGAGGGATTTAATTAAAGCTGCGAACGAGCGCAAACAGACTAGGCATAATGATTGAAAAAAAAAATACCCAAACAGTAGGCATCTTTGGTATCGCGGCAGCCGTAACAAGATTAAGTGAAGGTGCAGCAATGCAGAAAGGGTGCCAAATGAGCACCACTGGGAACCAAAACAACAGGGACACACAAACATGGCAGGTATTGTTTTCAACAATATTCCAAATTTGATGCAACAGACTTTTAGTCCCTTGGGTCAAGCTCCAAAAACCTTGCATCCTACACTTCCCATAATGCAGCTCTATAGCATCTTTTATTAGCTTTAACACAGTCATGCCTTTCAAACCCCACACCTGCATTTAACTTTAAGAGCCACAACGGACATTACACAACTGTTTCCACAGGCTCTGTAGCACTCGCAGCGTGCTACTCGCACACCAAATATTGCTTCATATGAGTCAAGAGCGACCCTTTTCTCTAACATTAAGATCAAAGTGCAAATAAATTCTGACGTTTAACCAAACCTAGTCGTCAGCAACCACACGGCTTTGCACAAAGCTGTTGGCCGTAGGGGCTTCTTCAGTTTTAATGGTTTAGAGTTTAGTGACTCTGAAGGTAACGGCAAAGAAAAACTGGCCTCTGATCATCTCAATGACCAAAGAGAAGAAGGGCTGATAAAAAAAACATAAGTTTGGTAAGTGAATCACAGTGATGTGCCTGGGCCTGTCAGTGGACCTTCCACAAAGTCAGTGGATAAACCGAAGATTAAATGTGCACTGTACAATACACAACTTCTTCAAAGCCTTGTGCCTCCACTCATCCTTTTTATTTCCAGCCTTTTCTTCTTTTTTTCATTCCTTTCTTCTTTTTAATTTAAACTCTTTCTTTTTGTCTCCCTTTCTTGATTGTTCTGATTTTTCTGTCCCCTTTCTCCTCTTCCTATTGCTGTTTTTTTCTTCCTTTCTCTCTCCCGTTTGCTCCTCCCTCCTGTTTCCTTACAGGATCTTTCTCTTATGGTTTCTCTCTCTCCTTCTTACCTTCGCCTGTCCCTTCTCTTCCCGTCTTTGTTTTTTTTCCCCCCTCCCTCCCCTCTGTCGTTCCTGCAGTTTTCCTCCCTGTCTCTCTGTCGCTGTTTCTCTCTCCCAGGGGTTTCCTTCAGCCTCTAATTCAAGCTGACAGTGAATGACGGGCCAAAAGGACTTCTCTCAGATGCAGGATGCAGGGGGCGAGCCACATCTACTCGCTGGCTCTCTCTCTCTCTTACACGTACTCAATTCAATTCAGAGGGCTTTATTGGCATGAACGTTTCGAAAACTGTGTGTGTGTGTGTGTGTGTGTGTGTGTGTGTGTGTCTGGTCACTGTCCCTCAGGTCGTGGCATGTTGATACATATTGGGCAGGAAGACATTCCCTGTCCCCTTCTCCTAGGAGTATTTTCTAACTTGAGAGGTCATTAAACTCTTTGAAATCTGGTCAAAGAGCCTGTACTTGGTCAGGATCTGTCTCTGCTTTCCATTTCCGCCAATTTATAACATCTTTCCATCCAATCAACTTTGGCTTTAAGTTTCTTCTTTCCAATGTTCCAAATAGGTTTTTTTACATTACGTTATAATTTGGTTTACTTTTTCTTTCAATGCATTCACTGCCATGTTGAAGCTCCCTGTTGCTGTTATGGTTATACCAAGGTATAGGTGTATCTCATACTGTTCAGTGATTCGATTATTTGTGGTAAACTGGTGTTTGGTCTCTCTCTCTCTCTCTCTCTCTCTCTCTCTCTGTCATACACTCAAATATAGATGTTGTGACACACTCAAATGTCCACACTCCATTTTCCTCTCTTTCTCACAACCACATTGCTCCTTTGCCGACAACAATACCTCTGTTCATGTGTGTGTGTGTGTGTGTGTGTGTCTTAGCTGTCTGAGGTTGTCACAGGAACACAGGAGGAACAGAGCTCATTGTTTCTCAGGGTGACACTGGTCTGACTGCAGTTTAACTGGTCTGAGAGACAAGAGTAAGCTGCCACCACACACCTACTTTGTCCATGTGTGTCGGTGTGTGTATGTATGTACGGCCGTCAGTGTGTATGTGTGTTTGAGTGTGTGTGTGTGTGTGTGTGTGTGTGTGTGTGTGTGTGTGTGTGTGTGTTTGTGTGTTGGTTTGTGCTCAGCAGAGATTAGATCGTGGATATCGTATTCATCGCCTCTGGACCACGAGGCCTGTCTTCTTTCCCCCCCCGACTGTCTGTCTGTCCACCTGCCAGCCTAATTACCTGTCTGTCTCTCATGCTCAGCGGTCTGTCTGTCTGTCCGTCTGCCTGCTGGCCAATGATGCTCTCTAGCCTCAGACTCTGAGGCTGCGCAGTGCTGCCATGACATTTGGGAAGTGAGATCACCGAAGTTCATCTGTTTTTGGGGGTAAAGAAGGACAGAAAGAAAATAATTAAATCAAAACTAATGTGAAGAAAAGACACATTCCTCTAATCATAATCATGAAGATGAAGATCATTAGGGAACACAGAATAATCAACAGCCAGTGTAATATGAGGAAGAATATGGCTCTAGTTAGTTGGCATATTGTCTGGAAAGAGTCCTATTGTCGTCACTAAAATGTGCTGTTTGGAAGCTAATTAGGTGTGAATGCTGAAAGGAGCACGTATCACTTTTTCTATTTGCAGGCCTATTTTAGTTTTAATACTTTCTGTACATAAAAGGGAGAGGGACATTCATTCAACCTTTATTTAAGTCTCGAAGAATCATTGAGGGCATGCCCTCATTTTCAACGATGTCGAGGTGATATGGCATTGTATTTATTCTATCTCTATAGTCTTAAATAGGCTGTGTGGTTTGGGGCAATTATTTCTATAGAAAAGTAAAATAAATGTAGGTGCACGTGGAACCCTTTCCTCAGAGTAATTGTCAAATTGCTCTTGATAGTATAGCACAACGTCTGTACAAAAACAAGCCTGTCAGCATGGAAATTGGCTTATTCTATGTGTTGCATTCTATGTCTTTATTCTGCATGTCCCTGGGTGTTGTTTCCCATGAGCGGTGCAGAACTGACTCAAGGGACAAAGGAGGTCCCTCAACTAAATCACAGAGAGGGCTGCCTCGCTTTAAAACGAACAGTGTGAAGCTTCTCAAAACTGCAGATGTGGAACCATTGGAGAAACGTAGCTCCCAACAGCTGTGCTCTCTTCAGTCAAACAAAAAAGGATTTGACAGGCGAGGGAGCCTGAAGAGAAGAGGCAGAGCCTGCAGGAAGACCAGAGTATAACTTCTGCAGTTCAAGACGCCTGAAGGGGCTCAACACCAACACAAAGATCAAAGCTAGAAATCACCACATTTCAGTCATCTGCTTTTTTAAAAAAAAAACATCTTTTTTGTTACTCTTTAATTTAAAAGCAATTTTTAACAAATCATTTTCAAGTTCTAAATATACAGTTTGTTATCATACAGACACAATTACATCACACCTCCCACTGTGATCTTCCAATTAAAGATTACTAAACAAGTCTGGCTGCAGCGCTTCCAATGTCTGGCTAGTCACATCGTCCCCACCTACTCTAATCTCTAAGAAAGAACTGAGCAAGTCAAGCCTTCTGTACGCAATACACAGAGACAAATGTCCTCCATGTATTGTTTTTTTTTGGGGGGGGGGGGGGGGGGGGGGGGGTTTGGGACAGCCTGAGAATGCCTGCAGCCTCACTGCCCGATGGCTGCAGCTTGTGAAAAAAAGAGATTTTCTCAGTGGGGACAACTTTAATGAATCAATAATACTCTTCCATTATATATCAATATCATCAGCAGCAGCTGCTTGCTTCTTTAGAGACGGGCCGGGTACCTGAAAGAACACCTCAAATGGTTCCCAGGTTTCTGGAAAAGTTTCAGCATTTGAAAACAGCCTTTATTTCTATTTAGCAGCACTTTGTTAATGAAAATGCAAGACCCCAAATGTTGATTCACACTCTTGCAGCAACAGTAGCCCAGCACACAGTATAGGATTGTGATGGCTTCAGCTTCAGTGCTATGATGTAACAGCTTGTCACAGCTATGAGGAGTTTGTAGCCAGTTTTTGTGGCTGGCTAGTGGAGGCTGCCTGACTACTTGTAGTAGTGACTACTTGTGCTCTCGGCTGTTGGACAGCACATTTTCACTCCTGACTGACCAAGTATAGAAGATTGGATGGCGCAACATGCAGTAGCTAATATGATAGCTTTCTCTCTTTTCCTCAATGGTAAGCATTCTCAAGACAATTTGCACTTGTTCAGCTGTGTAAATGTGCATGTCAAAGTTGAGCAAAGTTAAACTCTACACAAAAACCACTAATCATGGTAATTCTATTGAATGAACTGATTTCAGCACCAAATGTTGCTGTTTTAAACGCCGGTGTAACCAGAGCCTTAAAATAAGAGAATATACAATAGACCACTGAAAATGTTCAGTGGCTGCCGGACAAAAATGACAAATGATCTTTTTAGGTTGATCATTCACTTGAACACCTTGAACAGTGAATTTGTACAACAATTTGACGACCCTAGAAGTTTTGTCCATGAAAATGTTTTGCTTTATTGATCTGCTGTGTATGGATGTGTATGGATTTTGATTGACATCATTATAGCAGGTAATAAGGTAATAAGGCCCATCGCCATGTAAAGCTTTTTTTAATTTATCACTTTTGTTTCAGAAGTGTTGCATATTTTCCAAGAGAGTGTAAAAACCTCAGCCACAGATCTTCAGCATGCTGACATTGGGAATGGAACGAAATTTGCTACCCAAAAGGTATGAAGTAAATAATAGACAAGGTGTGGAGGGAATGTGTGAATAAAGCTTTATGCAACACACATGCACGTAATGCATGCATACACATACATAAGCACTTGCACTCATGTACAAAGACACACACACACACACACACACACTGTGATTTCTCATCAGTTAAAAAGAACATCTCAGAGGAGAAATCTCAGGTCCCACAGTTTTCTGCAAAACAACACGCCCACACATGCTTGCACACACATACACACTAAGCTCACAGAGACAGAGGCAGTCTTCCAGGACAAAACGTGCACATACACACTCACACACACACACACACACACACACACACAGCGAGCCAGGTAAACACAGAGGGATCAGGGTTAACCAGGCATCAGGAGGATGTGCTGTCTAGTGATAGGTGGCCTCCCCCCTGAGACCCTCTTGTACTATATGAGTGTGTGCGTGTAGGTGGGTTCATGTGAGCGTGCATTCTCATGGCGTCATACCATTGCCCGAGGTACAGTAAGTTTTTTTCCCCCACTGTCTCAAAGAGATGGAAGCAGGAGGGAAAAAAAGCTAATGTCTTCTGCTTTTTTCTGCCCTCTTTTTGTTTCATTGGGGAGATTCATCTCTGCTTTCCGCTTGCTTGTACATGTCATGAGAAATGGGGGTGACTAAACGCAAAGAGGCAGAGGATGCAGTCGACCCCTGGGGCATTACACAGCACGCTCTTTAGGAGCCACTGACAGAGCAGGCGTGGAAGCAGTCGGCAAAATGGTGTCTGGTCCCAATTATTCCACAAGCCTGGCTCTCAATCTCAGCGTGCTCTGCCTAATCAAAGGGGAGGCTGAGATGGTTGTGTGAGGCAGCACGGGCAAAATCACAAATATTACTTTCTTAAATCTTTAAATATTTAACGGAGCCAGGGGCAGCTAGATTATTCATGTCTTGAACTCAGGTAATCTTAACTTCTATCAGGATCAAGCCAGGCAGGGAACGAGCGGTAAACCACTGAATCAAGCTATTTAGGATAGGGAGGGTTCAGGATTTCAAAGCCCACCAGCCTGGAATGTCTATATCTGAGCTGTGAACAGGCCACAGATCAAAATTATCCAAGCAATTAAGAAATATGAATTTGTGGCTTGTGTAGCTTTTTTTTAACCACAGTCCGTATAAGAGAAGTGGAGGTAGCCACCATGACGTCACACATTGGTTTGTGGACTACCGTTTTGAAGCCTCGAGTTTGACATTTTGGCCGTCACCATCTTGGTTATTTGGAACCATGTTTCATATTGACCATATTTGGACAAGAGGGTGGAGCTAATATTCAACAAACTCAAACAGGACTACAATCAAATTAGTGATAATCGGTAATCGCTTAACAGGTCGTTCTTGAACTTGACAGTTGACAAGATCCATTTAATCGCATGTTTTGGAGCTTTCAACTGAGTTTGCTTTGGATCTGATGAGGTTTCAAACTTTCTGAGCACCTCTGGGTCTTTTCATCCATGTTGACTCTGAAGTTGAGCGCGACAGTTCATTCTTGACTCATTGACTCATTCTCGACCATCGTTTTCATAACGATCCCAATTCAAGGTCCACTTACTTGCTTGTCGTGGAGCTTCCGACTGTATCACATGGAAGTCTTCAGAATCAAGGAAAATGTGAGTAAACTGAATCTGCAGATGGAGACTGGGAGATAGTTAAGATTGATTTTGTCAACAAGAGTGTCATAAATGTAACTAATTTAGATCATCCATTACATTAAGAGGTATTTACAGACACGTTATCTTTCTGTAATAATACATTTTTGTCAAGGCCGCTGCTTTACCTATTAATCTGTTAGCAGATCAGGGGACGAAGAGCTGGAAATGCAGATAAACATAGGTTAACAAATCTATTAAATAAGTTTGTCTAGCCTATTCATGTGATCTGTATTGAATATAAGTACAGATCATTCCTCCTATGCATCCCACTCCACCAGTGGTGGAAGAAGAAGTCTGATCCTTTACTTAAATAAAAGTAGCAATACTGCAATATAAAATTTACAAGTAAACATTACAAGTAAAAGTCCTGCATTGTAAAGTATTATTAGCAAAACGTATGTATCGGAAGTAAAGGCACTCGTAATGGAAAAAAATTATAGTATATTATTTGATTATTGTTACTGATGCATTCATGTGTAAGTAGCATTTTACTGATGTAGCTGGTCGAGGTGGAGCTAATTTTAACTACTTTTGTATGCTGTTTGGTAGTTTAATCTGTAAAAATATTTAATAAACTGATGATGCATTTTGTGTGTAAAAACGTAACTAGTAACTACAGCTCTCAAATAAATGCAGTAGAGTCGTTGCCGTTTGAATTGCAGCGGAGTTGAAGTATAAAGTAGTATAAAATTGAAATACTAAAGTAAAAATAATACCTTTCATTTGTACTTACTGTGAGTACAGTACTTGAAGAAAAATACTCCACCCCCATCTACCCTTCCAAAAAATAACTACACTTGTGCATCTGTAGCTTCGCAGTGTCTATAAAAGAAAACCCCAAAAGTAACCAGTTTTGTGATTACAGCATCTTTCAAATTATTCCCATGGTATATGTTGTGTTTGTAGAAAAATAAGAAAATCCACGTTAGTATTGGTGCAGTCTGTGTGTTTGGCTACTGTGTGAGTATAGTATAAGAGTATAGTATAAGAATAAAGAAAAAAACAAAAGTCCCCAGTGTCGTCTAAACAAAGAATTTAGACACTTACTATTTCAATCTTGCTGTGGCCTCACACCTGGTGCTGACCTCTTTGTGAAACACTGTGCAGTGTCGTTGTTTATTCCTGTTTTTATTGATGCATCAGCATTGTGATGTTTTGATGCAGCAGGCTGGC
The DNA here is from genome assembly GCF_043641665.1 of Enoplosus armatus. Classification (NCBI taxonomy): domain Eukaryota; kingdom Metazoa; phylum Chordata; class Actinopteri; order Centrarchiformes; family Enoplosidae; genus Enoplosus; species Enoplosus armatus. Next base: position 21,725,676 of record NC_092185.1, read on the forward strand.
ACAAACCTAATAGGTTATTTAACATACAGTTGTCCTGGCGTAAGATTAATTAAAGTACGCTCAGGCTATTTATAGGCATATTTTTGAAGTGGGGCTGCCATTAAGTGAATTATCATCTGTCACCGCATCCAGCACTTCTGTTGAAATAATCAAATCAGATATGTAAAGTGCAGCCTGTAATCTCATTTTCGAAACCTGATTACATTTTGTTGACAGGACATTGGTGGGTCTGATGCTTGCTGGGAGCGACAGTCTAGTGCACTGCAAGGTTGTCACGTCCTATATAAAATAGTCCTCTATGTGCTGAGTAATTTTCAGGACCATTGGACCAACAGAACCGCATGAAACAGCTGCTTACTTGTAAAACCAAGTGCCCAGGGTTATTTTCAAAGTAAAAGTATTTTGTGACTTATATGGCAGCTGGAACGGATGAGAAGGCAGACAAGATGAATAGACAAATGGACGTTCGTGGGTTTAATTATACCTTGGTTTTATTTTCATAGCTCTTTATTTTTTCAGTTCTGTTGGTTATGGTAACATTATGCTTGCCAAGACATTTTGGAGCATGGTGATATCACTAAAAATATGGGCAACAAACATGAGAAGTCAGACGATCATATATGTCGTAAACAAGCCAACAACAAACCTTAGAAGAGAAACGAAGAACTGTCTGCTTTAAAACATCCATCACAGTTTTTACCTCTACTCTCATAATTTTATAGCCCGGGAACCAGACGAATCTACGAGCTCAAATCCGGCCTGATTCAGGTCAGGCCAATCAAGACCTAATATGTGGCGGGTTTAAGCACCGTTGAGGCATTTTTGTAAACAACCAAGATGGCTGCCACTGAATCCGCTATTGCGTCAGTATTACACAAACTGGACAGTGGTTCATGTGGTACAAATGGTACAAAGTGTTGTCTTCTACATCATGACATGCCAAACATCTGTGTATTATGTTGAACTAGACGCCATTTGAATTGGATGCTGGAACTAGCTATGCTAGGCCTGCGCCCATTGACAACGCCCCCTGGAAATCAAAAATGAACCTCCAAATATATTTCCATTAATTTCTACCTCCAAATAAAGTGGTGTGGATCATTTGGCAAAAATGTTGTCTGACCGCTCATGTGTGTCACCAAACTGGACCTAGCGATGTGCTCACATTCCGAGATCACTTTGGTAACTACAGTTAGTTACCATGACCAATTGAAACAATGGCCAGAGCTACGAGAATAAAACCCAAGTTGTAATAAACCATTTTTTTTCTTTTAACGCTGCTTTTTCCCCTGAATTTTCCCATTTTTGTAAGCATCATAGTCTGCAGCTCATTTTTATGCGGTTGACCAGTGCAGGTTTACAGTTGTCTAGTCTCCCATTGGGCGACTGACTACGTTGAAATTATGGAATACAGTATCTACGGTGCTGTCTGTCTATATAGTTAATATTCGATGTAGTATTTACAAACACATATACAGCTCCAAAATGCTAAACTACAAAGGAACAAGGTGGAAAGTATATTTCCAAGCAGCAAGTATTGAGATTCCTCTAAGTTCCTGTAACATGTCAGTGGTTTCTTTTAGTTATTGTGTTTTCGGTCATACGGGGTGCAGTTAATGTATGCTGTTAGATTTTTTGGAAAATAATTTTTTATTTGTCATGCTGCGGCTGTGCTGCTTTTTACCACAGAGAGAGCACTCAGCAGAAATAAGCAACAAACTCTCTGGGAAATTGCCATCAATATTACATGATACCCATCTACTATCAACGACAAAGTAAAACCACTCAGAGCAGGCGTACTTAATATCTGAAACTGTACCTTGAGTGCATATGTTTTCTCTCTATGTTTAGATAGTAAGTCCAGCCCGAGTTGCAAAGTCTGATTTGATCTGGGAAGGAAAATCTGATAATAGAAACATGTTTTTTACTTGCAGGTGTAGTGTGGTGTGGTAGCCATTGGATACATTCCCACAACCTCAGTCCATTCTTCTTAATGGTTAGAAGGGTATCCATTATACAGAGCAAGTCCCCCCATCCTATATATTGTAAAACATTTGTCGAATAATTCAGAAATGTGTACTCCTGTTATTAGGAAAGCTGCAGGACCTCACAGTGACCCTTTGGACAGCCTGTCAGTCTGTATTTGTAAGCACAAGTTTACCTGAGTGTAGCTGTTATTGGTTCAGAGGATTTGGGAACATGTTTCAGTACATTTTGTGATCGCGACATGACTCATGTTGAGGTGCCCCTCTGTGCACTCCAAGTAAACATGGCGTCAACGTCTTTCCACTGTGTGTTACATCAGTGGCAGCCAGAGAGAAAAGAAGCAATGTCAGGGGAATTATTCAGCCTCTTACACATTCACAGTTATAGTATTTTGATAATCGTCTCATTCTGAATGGGTTCCTCATTTTTTTCTGTCTTTTATAGACTTGTGTAATAATAACCCACATTAACTAATTGATTAATATCAGGGTGCTTACGAGTGTTAAGCACCCTGATACTGATTCTCAAGTTCAGTTGGGAAAGATGCTTTGAGTTCTGGCCAATATTGGAAAAAAGTTGATCTACTAACCGGTAAAGCAGATCATTTATTATTTTGAGATGCTATAGCGTTACATGCAGGTAGTTGACTGCAATGTATACATTGCCACTAAAACTATGGCTTATTGGCTACTTCGGCTAGTTACATATGTTTTGTGTTGGTGGGCCACATGCCAGATTCTTTATTGGTCTTTTGCTATTGTTATTTTTTATTTGTGTTGGTCTATTGCCGTGTGGGAGAAAGCCTTTCTGGTCTTTTTTGATGACAGACGCCCTCCCCTGGTCTCTGGAAATGAGCAAAGCCACATTACAGGCTTCCACCCTCAGGTGAGACCGCCTCGTCTTCCATCAGGGTCCAGAAACCATCTTCGTGACGTCTTTCGGGTTTGTCATCTCACTTACAGCTCACACTCTTTAGTCTGGCCTTCACAGAGCCATTAGAAGTACGAAGAGTAGAGTGGCCTTTTAGGATGGTCATCATCATCATCATCAAGCAGATTGTCTTGCTGCTTGTCGTTTATTTTCCATTAATAATGGAAGCTGTCGTATGTCTCTTAATGAGGCATTGATGATGTCGTCAGAGACCTGCTCTAAAGATTTTAAAGTTTATATTCAAATGACTATTTATGCATATAATAAAAATATAGAAATCCAATTTGTGTTTAAAATACTTAAGTAACACAGCAGAGATACCCATGGGATCACTGGATCTGATTTGCAGTGTTGAGTGAGAAATGTCTGAGGAGGAGGTCTGATTTTGACCTTTCCCGTTTTTCTCTCATTCACACTCATGCCCCCAGTGCATACTTAAACATGATTTCCCACAGTTCCCAGGGTGCGACCCCTCTCTGTGTCACGTTAACAGACTGAAATAACCTGATAACAGTAGTGGTGTATTAAGAGAAACGCTCACCTTGACTCTCCTCTCTCACACCTATCTGATTAGCTGTCACCACCCTTCTCTCGCTGTCCTTATTTCTTTCTTGGTGTCTTTCTCTTTGAGTCTCTCTGAGTCGCTCCTTTTCACTCTTTCTTCGTCTTTTACATTTTGCTAAACCTCAGTCTCTCACACTTACTTTATGTGAATCTCTTGTCAATTCCCAATCTCATTCTAAGTATTAAGAGTAAATACAGTGTTACCACAGTCTGGAGATCATGCACTGATGAGATATGAGGGAGGTTGGGGGGGGGGGCGGGATAAAAACCGAGTGGGGAGAGGAGGAAGGTAGGAAGAGGTATGAATAATAATTTACCAGTGCTCACTGAAGAGATCTTCTGTGGGGGCTTTTATTTTTTATGGCCTGGCGTACATGGGTATTCAGTGTTGTGCTTGCATGTACGTGTGTGTGTTTGTGGGCGTACACTGTATATGTCTCCAGTGTACACACTCAGTTTGTGAACAATAATAAACTTCTGTAAACTAACAGCCAAAGAATTAAGCCTTCACCCCATGGCCTTTGCTATTAACACACACACACACAGAACATAAATGCCCATTCAGGCAGGGTACATCGAACATGCCACCCACACAAAAGGAGTGCAACTGAAAACTAGCATGCTTTTGCACATACATACAAACGGTCTGCAGCCTTTATAAGTCAGATTTTTATATTGCTATTATTCAAGTGTGTGTAAAGTCTTGTTACACCCAATGTCAGGGGGAGTGTGTGTGACAATGTGACTGTGATATTTCTTCTTTCACTCTGAGTGTAGATATATAAGATATACGGTGTACATTTTGTGTAGTTTCCATGTTTTGCTGTGTGTGTGCGTGTGTGTGTGTGTGTGTGTGTGGTCTGTGGTGTATGTAATAAAGGTTTTCATTTGGTTACGGGGCTTCAGAAGGGCCGTCCTGAGAAGCCTTAGATTGGATCTGCTGTGTGTCCGAGGAGAATGGGAAATAACATCAGCCGTCAGGAGAGGAAAGGTGAAAAATAACCTGTCATCACTTCTCTCCCTCTCTCTCTCTCTCTTTCTTTCATCCTCTTCTTCTTGGCTGTCCTCCCTCTCACCTTTGGATCTTTCCCCCTCTCGCTCTTACTCTCACACATCCAAAACACACTAGCTCATAGATATTCTTGCTTGTTTTTACTCTCTCCTGTTCCCCCCATTGCTTGTTGCGTTGTGGTTTACCTCCCTCTGTCTCTTTCATGTGGAGGCTTATTAATATCAAAACTAAGGCGCAAGCACAAATCGAGCTGTAATCAAGTGCCACGTTAAGATTTGAGTGGGCACAGGGACAGATTTGCGAGACAGACTGAAATCTGCTCTATTTTCTCAGGCTGCTTAAGCATATCCGGAGCGCCTGAGATCATGAGAGGACATTGGCCCACATTTCTGGTTAACACTCTTCACCAAGACGAAGTCATAAGTGGCCATTAAGGGCATTTCTTCATGAAGTTGGTTTGGGTGAGGGGTCGTTATGGGGATTTGAACAAATGGCAAGTGCAAAAACTGAGCTTTAAATAGTAACGTAACACTACCTTACAGCATGTCCACAAAAAAACTTTTATTTGTGTGAGCTTAATTTATTTTTAACAAGGCTGTATTACCAACTGGACAAAACAGGCAACTGCCCCAGGGCCCCAGAAACCCCGACTTACTGTGCGTCAACTGGGGTGAGCTAATTCAATTGAAATTTTGTCTGGGAATACTCACCACCAAAGGACAATATCAACAGACATGGCGAGGGCCTAAAAGTGAGTCCGGCTTTATCTTATTGGTCTTGAGGCCCTGTCTTCTGTCAGATATTGTGCTTTTGTTGCATACTCCTTAATTGATGTTTTTAATCAAATTACAGCATGGGTGCCCATGTGGCATAGAGGTAAGTGAGCTGACCTATTGCTCCAGCTGGGCACCTTTGTTGCATGTCAGTCCTCCTAACAAGCGTATGAAATGTCCAAGAAGATCACAACAGGAAAATGCACATACAGAGGGAGGACTCATTTGTACCCTGGGCTCCTTCACATGGCCTTAACATGGCCAACAGTAACAAAGTATTGCTAAGAAACTGCTTCGACACACTCATAAACCTTGCTTTGACAACTTGTGCTTGCTGTAGTCACTAATGAACTTCCACAGGGTTCCTCTCCTTTGTTCTCAACCAAACTCCTGTTTTCCTTCCTTTTGTATTTCTTCTCTCTCACTTTATTTCACACTCTGTCAAAGCCAGTATTTGGAGTGTGTAGCAAAACTCTGCAAATCTGTGCATGTGTATAAGAAAAGGGCCGGCCTGCACACAAAAAAAACACTGTCATAAAGGATGGAAGGTAATGATTAAAGGGGAGAAGGTTAAAGCGTAGAGGGCTACACATCTGTTAGCATGACAGCTGGAAGGCAGAGGAAAGATGGGACTTGTGAGACGAATGTGAGAGAAGGAGCGAGGGTGGTAAATTGAAAGAGAAAACGTGGGAGAGGTGAGAAACACCAAGATATATTTAGCCGTAAGGCAGGTGCAGCTTTGATAAAGAGTGATCACGGTGAAGGGATTGTTTCCTGATTCCAAATGTGAAAAGAAGGCCACTGTGTCTGTGAGGAATATCAAGCTGCACATGAAAAATGTGATGAACACCTCTGGCTGGATTGATTAGCTGACTGATTGACTGTCTAGTGAAGAAACACACGACTCGGGTTGACAAGGAGAGCTACAAACTTCAACTTAACACTCCTAACTCACATAGTGCAGCCATTTGTCGTCAGAAAGGGCTCTTGTTTGCTCTCAACTGAGCCGAACAGTTTTGTTCATGATGTGAATTTTCTACTCGTCCTAGAAGACGTGTGAAGTGGGCAGGCGCCGAGAAAACGGCTAGAACAAAAATAGACCCGCTCCTTTGCCATAAGCTGCTGAAAAGAGCGATTTAAATAGAGTTGAATAGGAGGTGCAAAGTGGGCAGTCAGTGAAAACACTGTTGCGTTCACCAGAGGAAGCCAGACATGTTGGAGAACATTTGGTACGCAGCACACCCAGAAGAAAAACATGTCACTGTGGCCAACAGCCGAGTAGTGGATGCTCATTTTTCTCAGATGAGTGTGACTCTGCCTCGAAGACAGCAGGTGATGTCTTCAATTCTAACAAGGTGAGTAGGACACAAGACTGTTTTGCATCTCTGTTTATCTAAATGAAAATCTTGTCAGGTCACAGTGTCATTTCTAAGGTGTGTGTGTGTGTGTGTGTGTGTGTGTGTGTGTGTGTGTGTGTGTGTGTGTGTGTGGAGAAAGAGGATGGTGATGGGTGTTTCTTACATTCATTTTTTGCTGGCATGTGTGTGCCAGTTTTAATGTTTGTTTGCACCTGTGTGCAAATATCAGAGAGGCGTGAGGTGTGAAGATCGATGGTTGATCTCTCAGGAAGAAGAAAAGGCCAATCTTCTACTGTAATAACACTGGCACACTACACTGTGTGTGTGTGTGTGTGTGTGTGTGTGTGTGTGTGTGTGTGTGTGTGTGTGTTTAAGAGAAAAAAGTAATATAAAACATATTCTACACCCACAAAGACATGATAACCAAGGCTTTCATCTCAGAGTGACAGCCATTGTTCTTGATTTCTGGCTGCGTCTCCTCTCGTATTTTATGCTGAAATGTGTTATGTTTTGTTTTTCACTCAGTGTGTCCCTACTATACTATGCAACTGCCAAGGACAAAAAAAAAAAAATCACATTCCAAAAGCAAATTAAAGCAAGGTGTGAATGCTTTCTTTCTCACTGATGTGGTTGGAAATTCATTAGTAAATTATTCAGATCAGTTCAGCAGATTTTATGGAGCCGGGGGTTACAGATTTCACATAACACACTTTGCGGAGATGCAACTGAAATAAGAAAGTCAGACAGGAAACAATACTGGATGCAGCAGCAATAAAAACAAAAAGCTCTGCACACTGTCTCCTCCTCCCTCGTTACCTCATTTTCTTAGCTGATGATGATGATGGTGGTCATCGTCTTGAGGTGTGTCAGCATCACCCGGTTGCTTCCAAGATGGAGTCAGCGTCTTCATCAAACCGGAGCCACTTCCTTCTCCTTGCTGGCTTGGGGCCACTCGACCCCACGCTGTCCCGATTTTCTGCGTGGGACTGAGGCTTGTGTCACTTGGAGGTTCGGGGTTCGGGGTGCATTCTGAACTCGCAGTCGTGTTTCCTTTGCCATATGTCGTTGCCCTTGGGTCCGTCCCAATTGGATGCTCATCCTCCTCCACTCTCGGGCTTCCCTGGGGCTATTTCTCTACAAATGTTACAAATATACAATCAAGCGAAACTTAATTGACTAACTAGCTGTATCATTAGCTATCATTGTTTTTCAAGGTGCTATCATCGCATCAATATGAATCTAGATCTATCTCTAATTTCAAAAGCTTTTCATGTAGGCTGTTATATGGACTGTGGAACTATTGCGAATAGTGTAATGTGACAGGATCCAGAACCTGGAATAAAATCACTCTTATAAAGTCTGTCAAGTACGACTGTTTTAGAATAAAAACAAAGGAGAAGGACTTCTCTGGACAGACAATGGGGATCAGCGATTGGTCGCTAGGAGCACATCCACAGCTCATTTACGTTTCTGTCTGGCTGAACGTGCTGCTGCTCTCCACTCACTGGACACAGTCAGTCCAGAGAGCAGGTTTAACACCAACAAGTACTCTCTCTCTCTCTCTCGCCAGTGTGGGATTCAAAGTCCGAGGCTGTGGCTACTTCCTAAAGTCGTACATACCAGTTGTGTGGCAGGTCTTCAAAGACTTTGTTAACTCAAATCCTGCAGCTGAAGTGAAACCAAGAAGCCCAACAAAACTGGTGGAGTTACATGTTACGTCCTTTTACACCAATACAACAGGAAACTGTTCCAAAATGTAATATTACCAATTTAAAAAATCATATATACAACTGTTGATGGGAAAGTGAAAGTATTTTTCGTCTCTTTTTTGTTTTAAAACTATTTTTCCCACTCGATAACAACATTAGTGAGGGTGAAAACACCCATGAATTAAGTAAAAAGATATTCCATCTTCAGCTCTTCCACTGCAGCTACCTTTACCAAGAAGCTGTGCACATAGTGGCTCAGCACACTAATTAACACTCTCAGCATATGGGTGTGTATGTGTCTCTGTCTGTCTGTATTTCAGTCTGTTAGTGTGTTAAATGCACCTGATTGGATTGTGAAGATGAAGACTTGAGTTTGCTTCTCATGTCCCCAATTAATATAAATATATGCAGAGAGAAGAGTCTGACTGGCCCATTCACTTCAGCAACACATTAATGGAGAGAGAAATGGAAGTTGAGGGAGAGAGAGAGGGACGGGGGGGGGGGGGGGGCAGGTGTGACGAGGGAGGAAGAAAAGAGTGAGTGTGGAGAAGGACACCAAGAGAGGGAGAGACAGAAAGGTGAAGAGGTAGAAAAAATATGTCTTTAAAAGGCAAAAAAAACTTGAAACTTGAAAAACAATGAATATATATTTTTTTAGCTCAAAAGTACTTCTCCTTCGTCTATGGAAGATTTGGAAGCAACTTTGATCACCTTGCAGCTGCAAATACATATTTTAGGTGTTGGGTGAGATAGACCATTTTTCATTTCCAAAGCAGGAAAAGCACAAGTTAGGCGAGCCCTGGAAGCAGCTCACCTAAATGGAATGCAGCAATCATCAGTGTTATTAATTCCACCTTTTGCTTTTCCTGCTTTGGCAAACCAAAATGTCTGACGTGAAAAGGGTCTGTTGAATAAACGTTGAGCGTTTTGGTCAGATTACCCCAAAGATTATGAGAACACTGACTGATAATCCTTTAAAACATTCGAACTGTGAAGGTGCAAAGACCGATCTAAAGCACTAGGTGATGTGTGCAGGGACGATGACGGCATATCCTGCCATTTTAGTTCACACACGCAGCACAGTGCAGAGTGTTTGGATGAACTGGAATATAAAACAGAGGCGTGTGGTGATCAGGTATTCAGCCAGTCACATTGCCGATCCCGTAGCGTTTAAACAGTCGTGCAAAACACAGTGGATGCGATGAAAATGGCTCACTGAATGGAGAGGAAAATAATAATTTGTGCAGGAAGTTCAGAGTGTCAAGTCATATTAGACAAATATGCAGTAACTGAGCTCAAACAAAAACTTGGTCTGGATGGTTGAAACGCCCTATGATGAACTATTCATGACCATTTACCACACGGACTGCACAAAATAACCCGTCTGTGCTTTGATTGCAGTAAATGAACGCATAGGAATTTGATGCATGAATTATTCCCTTGCTAGCATCACAGCACTCCTTTGTTTTCTTTATCATTCTTTTTCTTGTCTTTGTCTTGTTCCCAAATGAATTGGATTCAAAGACAGCAGCAGCAGACACACGGGTAGAACTAATGACATTAACGATGGCTCAGTTCCAGCAATTATTTCAATGCAGAAATTAGTGATGTAATTAGTAACAGCTGTGTATAACAAGTCAACGTTTCCCAAACAGGGAACCACTGCTTTAGATTATTGTGTGTCATTTTTAAATTGCAGATTATATGTAAAGCAGCACTGTTAGAATATATAGCATTACAGGAAACCAATATTTTGTACGTTTTAATCCAGGGAAGACGAGAAAGCAAATCCAAGGAATGGAAGGAACTTTGGTTTTTATTTTTGTTTGCAGGTAATTTGGGGTTTCACCACCGACAAGAAGAAGCACTTGGAACATAGAAAGAGAGAGAGAGAGAGACTGTGTTTTTCAGGGTCGCAAGGAGACTGGATCTATCCCAGTATAAAGTGGGTGGAAAGCAGGAAAATGAGCCAGGCAGGTCACACAGCCATCGCAGTGATAACACACAATAAAGAGACAAACACAATGACATCTGCAGGCATTTTGGTGTTTCCTGCCAAACTCACTACTCATATGTCTGTAAAAATCTGTGAGGGAGCTCACACAAACACATTGAAGACATACAAAATCCACACAGACAAACCTAAGGCTGAAGATAAAATCGGCACCACCAGCAGTAACCACTGAGCTGCTGTGACAAATACTCAGTTTGAAAAACACCGAGGGGAAGGGAGGAGCAGGGGATGGGGATGCTGGGAGAGAGAACATGGGGAAGGGGTGGGGAGGGTGGCTAAGAGCTCAGAAGACAGAGGCCAGTGAAAAGCAGAGTTATTTAAAAAACACAGCGAAGAGAGGAGAGGACCAATTCAACTAGCACTTACCTACAGGTCACATGCCTTTAATGGAAAAGATGAAGTGATGGATAGAGGGAAGGAAAGATTGTGAGTGGAGGAGGAAATGGGTCAAGGGTCGAGAGAATGTAGAGGTGGCTTCCAAAAAATCAGAGCTGGGGAATAAGAAGGAAAAACCTAGTGGGTGGCAGACACAGACAGGGCATTAACACACACTCTAATAAAGTGACTCTATCTGAATTGCAGTAATGATTCAATTATGGCATGAAAATGTTGTGTAAACTCTGTGAGAAAGTTATTCTACTTACAGTATGCTCATAATTGGAGTAATTGTGACTTTATTAAAGCAGTGGCAGATTAAGTAGAAGGTTTTTGGGGCCTAAGGCAAACACAAGCATGGGGCCCTCCACATCCCTCGTTCTTCCCCTTTTATAATTCTTATTTATCTATGAAAGACCTACTTGTAACTTCTTCTCTTCACCAGTCTTCACACAGCAAAGATTGTCCAGACATCTGGAATTGAATCTGTAAAAGAAGAACACAACAAAACATATTCAGTTTAACAAATGCACCCACTGTAAAATCTTATTTTCATAAACAATGTGATCTCTGTACGATGAGATTGTAATGTATTGTCCATTCACATGGGAGGATCTGTCATTGGTTGTCATCATTACACACTGGTTTTCCAGTTCTCTGATAGAATCTCCTCACAGGACCTGCTTGTTGCTTCCCAAATTGGAAAAGTTGTTCATGGTCCTGTCTTCTATTTTGTGTCACTAGAGTGAGAAGATAACACACAAGACAATAAGAGGTTAAAAATGCTGTTAAAATGTTTATGTGTAATTATGTTTAATTAAAATGTTTAAATGTCAGCTTTACTGGGTGGTTAACACATGAAAGGAATCTTGGGCTGTTGCTGTATTGTTGCGTCTAGAGTAATCAGAACAGTGACAGATCTCTTCCATGGATTCTCAGAAGTTGTGGTACATCATATGTCATGAGGCTGTATGGCACAGTTTAGATGGCCATACCAAAATTTGACCTCGCAAGCCTTGGCCTCAGCAAATCTCGCCATCACTACTTCCATATCCAGTGACTTCCTGACGTCGTGCCCGATGGAGCGAACAGCCTGTCCTGTGACGTAGTTGACCTGAGGCACACTTCAGTCACATGAAGAGTGAGAATACGTCTGAGAGCTATAGATCCTTTACCTCAAGCTACAGGTCGTCTGCATCAATATCATCCATTCTCTGCTCCAATCTGTGGCAGCATTCATCCAGCTCCCCTCCCTTATCGGTGCTTCTCATTATGTCACCGGAGTAGAGAAATCTATACAGCTCATAGAAGGTTTCCATGTGTGAAAAGATCTCCTCTGACATGACAAAAACTGTATCTATAAGAGGCAGGACCAAGTCTCTTTTGAAGAGCCTGTCTGCAGTTGACTGCGTTTGCTCTCTTCCTTCATACTCAAACTGTCTAGTTGTTCATGTCTGACGCACCTCTGGCCAGCTCATCTCAAGCCACTCTGCTATCTGATCTCAAAATTCCTGAAGGAATTCTCTCGCTGCCCTGATTTCTTCCCTCACTGGCCTCGACTGAAACTTTGGGGCTCGACAGGAACTTGCTCACTTTATTTATCTGGAACAACACATTGTACCACACAATGATACTTACCACAAAATGCCTTCTCTGCATCTCCTGGCAGATGGTTGAGCTGTTGAGACAACATCTGCATCCTGTTTCTCTGTGGCGTACTCCTTTAGAGCAGTCAATGCCTTCACAATTTCAGGCGACTGGTAGCGAACAGCTTTACCAGCTTCAACTCTACACTCCCACCTGGTTGTTGCCTTCAGTGTAAAGGTCTTGACATGTTCTGTGAGAATGGTCCAGCAGTGAACTGAAGAGTTGAAAGTCGTAGGCCATAGAAGCTGATGGATTTCACAGATGACCTGACTGTGTCACCAACAACAAGGTTTAGAGACTTCTACAAGGAACATGTAACACCTTGCTGTTTGGTTCCAGCACTCTCTTTTGGACCCCCTGCTTTTTACCCTGCATGTTACTTCCATTGTCATAAGACTGGCCTCAGCAGTTGGAAAGATCCAAACCTAGTGTTGCCAGGTTCCCTAAACATAACTCACATAAGCCTCTGTCCTTCTCCTGAATTGGTCCCCTCTGCGCTATTGAGCAGCACTCTTTGTCTGACAGCTGTTTCAGCCAGGTCATCTTCAAGTGCAACACACTGGTTAGGTTGACTGCTACTCGCTAGTTGTTGATTATCTGTATCGCCATCTTCATCATCGTCTTCATCATACTTATCATCATGGAGAGTGAATGCAGCAGTTCTGTTACTATCTCCAGTCGAAGGATCCTGTGAGGTTGTTGTCTTGCATGTAGCAACAGCATCGCTTGAGCAACCTGGGCACTGTCGGCAGCAATGGGTACCTCCTAAGTTTATGAGGTGTTATGGGGCCCTTGGTACCTTGGGGCCTAAAGCAATTGCCAACCTTTGCTTAATGGTAAGGTCTGCCCCTGGATTAAAGGGGCAGACTTTACACACAAGGACCTGTTTACTAGTTACAGGGAGTACTACTTAGCCTGTGAAAACAGTTGGATAATTTCTTCGGTGGCTCTGGAGGAGCTTTCTAAAGTCAGAGAAATCTAAGGAAGGCAATGTCCATCAATCGATATGTCCATTTAATTTTCCTGTAACTGGACATTAACCAGGAGGCTGGGTAGTTGAGCAGCCCTATGTCCAAGCTGGGTTAGTTTAGCTCTTATCCCAACTCTCTTCCTGGGGCGGTCACACTGCCTGCGTTTAACCCAGTTTGTCTGGCCGGGTGGTTAAGTGATTGTCCCGGAGTCCGCTGCATGTAATCCAATCCCTTTTCCAATGCAATAAATTACAAATTAAAACAAAAATGTAGCAAAGTTTGAAGGAGCTACTGGCCACATCTGCACACGCCGCCATCACCATGGTAAACACGGAAGTGCAATACTACAGTTCTGGAGTACCCTTTTAACAGAGTTGGGTTACTCATCATCAACCTTTTAGATTTCACAGAAATGTCTGGTTTCATATTGACAAAAAAAGAATGGCACGGCTAGTGGTAGTGGGTTTGTTCACTGCTATAGTACAGCAAGAAAATTGCATTTGAGAAAAGTTCTCAGTAAATGTATTATTTTAAAAATAATTACAAAAAAAAGTCCCTGCGTTTTCTCTTTGTGTGGGCTATAACATATCAGTCCGGACAGTACACTCAAGTAAACTCAGGTAATTGAGGAAATTAGGTCAATGTGACCCATGTCAACACCTTAACTGAGATATTATCTCTATTCACAGTGTGACACACTAAAATGACAGAGGGAGAAATGACAGGTCATCACAGCCATAAACACATTTGATTTCAATACAAAGTGCAGTAATTTACTATTTTCAGTGTGTCCCATTTTAACAGTGATGTGATCCAAACATTTCACTTTGTACAGAGACCCTCGGAACATGACAGAGCAAATTGAACGCAGCTTCATGGACTGAAAAACACCCAGTGGCCCGACAGACACTGTTAGTGAAATGTGCCATAGATTTTTAAGCGCACTCTAACACAATCGCACTTGTTGAGACAAACACAGTTTTGTGCCATTCTTTCATTTTCTGTTTCTGTAGAAAAGAGTATATCAACCTCAACTATTGGTTATGTACTTTCTTTGGGTCTGATAGTATGCCATGATTTAATATTTATATTTTCAGCGAAGCTAAAATTGAGTTTAATTTCTGATATGTTATGTCTGTTATCTGCCACTTAGGAAGTGAAAGTCAGTTTTCTTTGTAGACTGACCATGTTGAACGATGAAGTTCAACAATCATACAGGGAAAGATCAATCAGAAGAGGCAGAGACATCCGTTTCTCCACTGATCAGAATGCATTGCAGTCATGAGTGTGGCTTTCACTTTCTCTCCACAGGAATACCTTTCACACTGCTGTCACAGTCAACAGTGCTCTCTCCCTCCACCTACATGCAACACATGGCTGAATGAAACAAATTCACAGTCATTCTGTGGCGTCTGTTTAACCTCATTCTGGGAGATGCAGGAAAATTACTAATGTAGAGGTAGATGGGTTAGGCAAGGGAGTGTTGATAGGATCAAAAAGGTAACAATTCCTGACAAAGATATTAATATATGGATACAAAAGAGGACCTTCACAAGACCTTTTTGTTTTGGGTGTAACAACCTCGTGCAACTTCCAACACTCCTCATGACAAACAAGAATCATAATTCATTCAGTTCTTGTCAGGTAAATGTACATTTTTAAACTACATCAAATGCTCTCCTCCGATGTGTTAAACCACTCTGTATTCAGTTATTGTCTCTTAATCTACATTTTGTTTGAGATTGGTCTATAAAACTACAGAAATTGATAGAAGAAAATGGCTTTAAATTGTGGTCACCTCAGTAGCAGAATTAAAATCATGACAGTGTGTGTAAAATGTTCAACTTTTGCACCCCCAGTGGTAATATCTAAAAAGACACTGTGGTAGACAGCAATGCACACCACAACCCCTATGGATCAGACCCTGGGACACCCATGGGATGCAAGTTAAGCAAAGGCTACAAAACACTGTTATCACATTAAAAAAAAATCAACATACTGGTTTTAATGAAGTTGCCCCTAATATTTTGTACTTTCAGTGTATAATAAAACAGTATCTTTAATAAGATACACTTATTTGTTTTTTTCGCCAAGACTCTCATGTCTGTACAATAAACATGAAGCTACATCCAGCAGTTGGCTAATTTAGCTTAGCACAAAGACAGCGGGAAACAGCAAGCCTGGCTCCATGCGAAGGTAACAAAATCGGCCTACCAACACCGCTAAAGCTCAGTGATTAGCATGTTGTATGGATTAACGAGATATAACATGTTAATTAGTGAGCAACATACAAATACTACATGCAACATGTACTTAAGACAAGCCAGCAGATTTATTTTCAGGGATCAGGTTCTACCACTCCAGATTCATCTATGGTGTTGTACCCGCTGATGGCTGTTTCTGCCCTTTGGAAAAACAACTGACCAATCACACATCGCTTTGCAGGCCGGATTCAGAATGAGACCATCGTCTTTCTGCAAAGCTAATTAGCTTCATTCATTAAAATAGCGACAGTTAAATGGTGACAAGCATTGATGAGATCGACGCGGTTGCACAGGTTGTTGTAAGTTGACTTACAGTCAGACTTCGAGGTATCATGTCTTTGACCAAGTTACGTGCTGCTTGCACTCACTACCACTATGTTGGTAGCCATCGCTACAGATTGGTTAGACCAGGACAACTCAACAAGAAACAAGAAATCTGCAATGAATGATTGAAGTCAAATGGAACAGCAGTATAGTCTGACTATCAGGCTATTACCCCTCTCACTGTCAACATTAGCCAACATTATTGCATTTATTGTTTTAGTTTGCAAGCTGGTATATAGCCTAACAGCATTTAGCTGATAGAGCTCTTTCTATGTTGGACAACTCAACATTTGAAACTAGAAATGGGTTCAAACACACAAAGCGCAGATAAGAGATGTTGATAAAGGTGACAAATAAATTGACTTTCTCTGCAGCAGCTTGCCCTTACACACTAATAACATCCAATCAGTAGAAAAAGAGACACACTGATGTCACAAGATTTAATCAAAATGTTGCAGCTGGATTGCCATTAGGATTGTTGTGTTTTACCAAAAAGGTTGAGAGGCAGTCCATTAGCAGGGTGAGTCACTGCAGCATCGCGGTCACAGCCTCCCTTCCCTCTTCCCTGTGAAAAATCACCGACATGATGTGCCGGGAAGGCTGACAGCTGTGTAAAGCAGCACACACTTACACCTGTCCAGTCACATTACAAGTCCGATTATTCCCAGAAAATAAACAGCAGTTCTCACTGTAAAAGTCCTGCACTCTGCATCCACACTGGGTTTGTAATACCGCCATAGTCCTTATAGACGTCCCCTACACGGCATTCCCAATTTTCACTCTCTCGTCACACCTGTCTATTTTTAACAAACTGCAACACTCGGAGCAGCAGAGTATAGGCAGTGCTTTGCTCTGTTCAGCAGATGTAGCACACTGGAAACAATGGAGCCGTATTTGCATATGGTTATTATTTCCCTCACTATGAAATCAGCTTGAATTTACATTAACATCAGCTCCACATTCAAGCAGATACACTCTTTAGAAATGAAACACCTCAACTGTGGTGAAAGTTTGAATTGCAGCTGTACAGTGAGTTCAACTGCATTTTCATCTCATGATAACTCCAAAGGTCATTTATTGGTGTTTCGGTCTTAAGCAGACAAAAATCAATATTTGTTGTCTGCCTCGCTCAACTCTCCACTTTTATTCTCCCAGGTTTTCTTTTGGTCCTTTTCCCCCCTCTTCTGCTTCCATCTTTCCTCCCTATTTCTCTTAGTTTTCCTCACATGCTCTTTCCCTCCTTCTTTATTAGTTCTATTGTACTTCCCTGTATACAGTGAGGAGGTGAGAGCAGCCCCCCCCCCCTCCAGACTGTGTGTGTGTGTGTGTGTGTGTGTGTGTGTGTGTGTGTGTGTGTGTGTGTGTGTGTGTGTGTGTGCGCGTGTTGGTGGGGGTGGGCTGGGGTGGGAGTTGCAGGTAAAGGTCAAAGCTGACAGCCTTTTAGCAAAGCTGCCAACAGCACACAGAGGAAAACACATAGACAGACAGGCGGATGGAGGGCGAAATGTGTGCAGAAACAGACATAAAGAATGAGGGAGATGGATGGCTGATGGGCGGAGGGAGGGAGGAAGGGGGGGGTTAGCTAAATAGCTGGCCAGATGGATGATGAATGGATGCAAGACAAGAATAAAGAGCAGACAGGCAAAGGGATGGATGGATGGACAGACTGACAGACTGACATTTTAATCTTTATCTCTCCAGGTTAGTCTCATTGAGACAACCTGAAACTCTGCTAACAGAGAGACCCTGCTATGAGAGAGGTGACGTGGTGAGAGAGATTTGGAAGTCTGTGCATTTTGTGAGTGGGCCTTCTGCGACATTACCCACTGTCCTGTGCTAGTTATTGTTTACTCATTGTGTCGTCCCAGTCAACATGTGTGAAATATGGAATCGCCCAATCCATTCTTAAATTATGGCCAAAAACGTGGTTTTTGAAGTTGCAGTAACCTTTGACCACCAACTTGTAATCATTTCATCCAGGGCTGTATAATAGTGGAATTCCCAAAAGTCGGTTTAGCGGTGCACAATCTAGCATTGCGGTTAGCTGACTTCTTCTCTAGTCAGCTACACGCTAGAAGTCTCGACTCACTGGTGCAAAGAAAACACCGCGCTCTAGCCTCAGTGCCCATGCCGGATTGGAATGGCATTTTGTTTATATCCACGCTGTGATTTTAGATTAGCAACATGAGAGCATGAATTGACAACATGAAATCACTTAAAATGAACTGAAGTGCTTACCATTCAAACACCAAAACATCAGTCTTGTCAAAGATTCAGGTAGAACTGGCACTGGGCCCTTTCACATTTGCGAAAGTGACCAGTCAGTGGACAGCCAGGAGGTGGGCTGCACCATCTATTGGCTCTTTATCACGCTCATCAACAATACAGTTTCTTTACGACGACCATATTATTTCAAACATTTATATTATTTTAGATTTGTTTTTCTTTCACTGTCATAACTCGAGAGATTTATTGCTGTGACCTGGGCTACATGTGCATTACTGGGAGATAGATAGATAGATAGATTTTGGCAATATAGCGCTTGATTCGCTCACTCTTGTTTCCTAACCGTTGTCCCAAGAGTTGATGTCCACAGGTGCCGTTCAAAGACACTATTTACAAAAAAAATAAAAAATAAAAGAGTAAAAGAGTAGTCTGTGGTAAAAGTTACAGAGGTCCAGACCTAAGGGGAACCCATAGTGGTATAATCACCCTGAGCGACCCCTTACACAGTAATTTGCCCCATATTTGGCCCCTAAATCTATAGGGGACTATCAGAAGGGTCCAAGAAAGTTGAATACTGTATAGGAAAGTAACAAACTCCTCCGAAACTGTGTGTCCAGTTCTCTATTTATACAACTGGACGTTGTTATTATTCTCCTGACAACAGAAATGGCACCTAACAAGCAGTGTAATTGAGTACTGATCCCAGGTTCACAAACCGACCCCTGACTACGACCAACCACACGTTTCAAACTTTCAGGATTGCAGGTTTGCAGGCTGCTCCACACAGACCCCTCCCCTCTCCTCCCTGCCTCCATTTAAGTTCATTTGTTTTGCTATCAGGGATGTTGTAGCAGGGACACAGGCGAGCCGCATCCCACAAATGGCTCCCCGGGGGGAAACGCAGGAGCAGGAGAGCAGAGACCAAGACGACACCTCCAAAACCAGGAAATATGGACAAGAAGGCTAAATCAGGATGTATGAACGGAGAGGGGAGAACAACAAGGAAATATGGAGAGAGGAGTGATGCAGAAAGGAAGAAAAGGTTATATGTGGAGGGCATGAGAAAGACGAGAGAAAGAGAAACAGAAAGGCCAGTGGGCTCAAGAGAGGCAAAAAGAGAAGAGAAAGAAGAGTAAGAGGGAAGGAGGAAAGATAATGATTAAAAAAAAGACATATCTCGGAGGTCTTGCTTACCCAGGTGTGTGTGTGTGTGTGTGTGTGTGTGTGTGTGTGTGTCTTTGTCTACGCATGTGTGCATGTGTGTTAAGGATGAATGCATTTGCAAGAGGGGGGAGACTGATGAGAGGCCCTGACTGAAGTGACACTGCATCCCTCCTCTCATCATCCGAAAGACTCAGGAGGCCACACACACACACACACACACACACACACACACACACACACACACACACACACACACACACACACACACACACACACACACACACACACATTAACTACAGACCTAGTATAGAGAGAGAATAAGGTAGCAAAAGGAAAGACAGAAAAGGGGAGTTATGTGCCAGTCCACGGGGAATAATGAAGACAGAAACAAGTGACAGGAACATCATCAAGATGAGACACCCAGTTCCACCGCATCGAACCATGCTCTCGTTCCAAAGGGGAAAATTCATTCAGCCTCGCTCTTCCATTCTCATATTGTCTTTGGAGTCATACAGAAGGGTGAGATTTTACAGTCAGCTGACATGGGCAGTTCAATGACTGCACACTGAGTAGAAGCTAAGATGGGTGGAGCGAACGCATGGAAACACACGCTACCCAATTATTTCAGCATCTTCTCTCCGAATGTATAAATATACATTCCCCAAGAAAACCAAAGTCCAGCAAGAAAGCATATACAGGTGAAGCAGCAGCACCATAACACCTTAAAGGGTTACTTTATCTCTCCTGCAGGTCCCACGGCAGCAGCTTCACGAATGGATACCCAGAGAAAAAACAATTAGAGCAACATAAAACTGATAACTCAGCATACGTTTAGACCATCCTGGAGTCCACAGATAAGATTGGGAAGATGCCTTACCACTTGTGCACACATATTTTTATTTTATGTTTAGTGAGATCTAATCATGTTAAAGTGCTAACATAAAAAGTGACTTCTCTTCTGGAGCTTAACTCCCACTGGCACAACTGTGACACAGATGACTCCACGATTTGATCAGGGCCGGTCTTTATCAAAGATCTCAGAGTACAACTGTACTGAAAGTTAAACTAGTTCAAAATCCTCCTTCAGTTCACCTTGAGGTGTTCATGAATCTTCCAAAACATTCTCAGCAAGAAGTCCTCCTTTGAAAGTGAATGATATCTCTGTTTTGCAACGCTCACAAGCGAAAAATCTAATTGTTCACGAAATCTTATAGATTTCATCAGTAGCTCTGATGTGCACACACAATCTCAAACCAATACGTTTCACACACCTGCACACAACTACTGTATTTTGTCATACAAGTGATGCTAATTTCCGTATTTATTTAAAGGATAGGTTCTCAATTCACAAAAAAAAAACTGTTTCAATGTGCATATCCTTTAAATAAATAAAGAGAGCAGCATCACTTGTATGACAAGAAACAGTAGGTGTGTGCTGGTAAGGACCACAGGTAATGACTATTAAACATTGTTGTGTTTTACCTAAAACTGACACACAAATGACTACGCGATCTTGAAGTTATTTACAGTATTTTTCAGTCCTAAAAGTTTCATTTTTTGTGAATGTGCCTTGCCTACATGAATAACACTTGGTCACAACATCAAGGATCATTCATGCTTGTCTAGTGTATTTTGTAATCATGTGTAGTTATGGGACGCTTATTTAATGTTATGTAATGGAGCTTTGGTGTTGAAGTGATTATTCTTCACAAAATCAGTCACAAGAACTTTGAATCTAATCAATGTTTCTACACCTCCTGGAATCTGCCACGTTTGTCCTGTCACTCACCAGCTGGTGTGAACTAACAGGTTACAGCTCTGAAGCAAAATCCTGGAGGGGACAGCAGGTTAGGTTGATGAAATGCCGTTACTCCAGTGCCTGAAACAACACTTTCAAACACGTGTCACGCTGAAAGTTTCAGGACAGGATTGATTTCCTACACTATCTTGCTTGTTAATACAGTGTGGTCACAACATATCAAAAATGCTGTTTTCTTCCAATTTCCAAAAATGTACCTGATCATTCAATCCTCCTTTTTCTCTCTGGCTGTCTGTATGTTTGTCTGTGGACAGAACAGTATGAGTGCAGCTGAGATCAGGTAGCTGTGCCTCTAGCATTGAGGCTCATCAGCTGCCACGAACACACACACACACACACAATAATAACCCACAACATTTGATCAATACCCTTCATCCATAACCCAATTTCTAGTCAAAGACTCAAAGGTTTTTTGTTTGTATTGTAGTGGTGTGTGTGTGTGTGTGTGTGTGTGTGTGTGTGTCTGTGTGTGTTCATAATTCACATATGACTCATATTCCATTCAACAGGTAGGTTGAAAGGATGAATTATTCGTTTTCACGTACAGTCATTGGAAAATTATTTCCATTAGTTGGAATATTTCACTGGTTCAATTAAAATAAATAAATAAATAAATAAAATGAGAAAAATGATGTATTTAATTAAAGTTTGTTCATTCCAAGGATTCTATGAACAGTTTATTCCTCTTGTTAATTCTCTCTTTCTCCCTGCAGCATCTCTATTATTATATGCAGTAATGTAATCATATTGTTAATGCACATGTAATACTAACTGCCAATGTTAACTTTAGGAGTAAGGAAACAGTACAGCACCAGGACAGAAAAGTCTGGTTTTGGGATATTCACTTTGAATTGAGATGTTATATTACATCTACTAAGCTTTGAGTTTTTTATTAATAACATTAATATCATATTAATAACCAGACATGATGCCATAAAGATGCCATAAAAACACTATATAGTCCATCTGAACTTGCTATGAGGGTGTGATGCACTTAAAATGTGTGTCACATTGTTTTTAGTATTTCATTTTATTGTGTACTAATTACTTTTCAGATAAAAAACAAACAAAACACTTTTGCTGTGTGGGGACATTATTCAGGGTTGATTGACAGCTTGAAAACACTTCTCTGCCTCATCATTTCTCCCGCTAAGCAGGTTAGTTTGTTGAGCTAATCCACAAAGTGAACATACATTTTACGTGTGCTGTAGCCTTGTTTGTTGAGCAAATAAAGCTCAATATTAATATGAAACAGCTCACAAACACTTAGACGTTCCCATTGTCTGATATTTTAGAGTGTTATAAGATTTTTGTTGGTTAGCTCTTATGGTACTATAGTACTCTTATAGTGCAATGCACATTTTCTTTGTAAGTGGTCTATCCTTAAAGCTAAAAACAAATATTGAATTAACATAGGTGTTTACACATTCCACTTTTGTTTGAAATGTAAATGTGTAATTATAGAAAAAGGATTACATTCTTGGAGAACCGAGAGATTGAGGACTTAAGAGATTTCAGAAAATGTTTCAGAAAATGCATGAGTTACAAGTGAATGTACTTTATTTCCTTTTATTTCCTTGTTCAGTATTTCACTTTGAATATGTGAAGATATGCCTCGGTTAAGCAGAAAAATGCTAAATATACTGAAGATACAGACAATAGAAGTTGACTGACTTAATACTACAATAAAGAGCGAGCAGAGCGACACGTTTGAAATCAGCACATGCTTCTCTGTCTCATCGTTTCTCCTGTTACACCGGACATTATCACCTGCCACAACAACGCTTTCGACTCTTCCTGCAATAGTCCTCAAATAAACAGACATAAGAGTATCCTCATCCCCAATATCTGATGAGATTTTGTAAAGATTTTTGTTGCTGTTGATTTGGTTTTGAAGTACATTACTGAAGGGGAGAACGGGCTGAGATGAGAAGTTATAACAGCATTCTCGTGCAGAAGCAGCCGTTTCACTCAATCGGTTGTTGAAGTGACAAGCACATGGAGAATTTGGTAAGTGCTTTTATTTTGAAAAATAATACCGTCTGTGTCTCTTTCGAAGTGTAGCCAGTGTTTGCCGTGTGTGACGACATGTTCTTAGCTCTTCTGACAGACTTGTTCAAAGATATTACCAGTATTACCATGGCAACAAACAGTCTAATCATGGTGCTCACCGGCCTTTGTTATTGCCTTCAAGATTACAAAATTACATTAGTACACAGCTATTATGACAGTTATGCCCTGTGACACTTGTTACTGCTGCAAAGAGACAACTCTGTGTGGAGCCATTAACCATAAATTAGACTTCAGTTACATGTTGAAAGAGATATTTAAAGATCACATATATGCAAATAAGAACTAGAATAAGTGTCAGTGACTTGCACTTGTTCTTTTGCAATTGTCAGTCTACAATTAGAAGACATTTCTTTTTCTTTGATAAAAAGTCTAACACAGAAAGTGCTGTAGCCGCATTCTTCAGTCGTTGGATCACCAAAGTCTTTTTTGATTCATCCTCTGAGGACCATGCGTGTCTCTACAAAATGTCATGCAGATCCACCCAGCAGTTGTTGAGATATTTCAGTCTGGATCAGAGTGGTGGACCGACTGAGTGACTGACGCACAGATCAACATTGCCAACCCCAGAGCTACGCCGCTAGCATGACTAAGAACCAACAGGAATATAAACTGTTTATCCGCTGAATATCATAAGGTAACACAATTACATTGTTTTTCTTAGCTATTGTTGTGTCACCCTGTCATCCTCTGTGTGTGTGTGTGTGTGTGTGTGTGTGTGTGTGTGTGTGTGTGTGATTAAGAGATAGACAGAGAGTGTATGTTTGTTCTGTCCCCTCCTGTCACGTAACTCTTTGATCAATCACTGTGCTTGGTGACAGTTACCATGACAGCCAGTCACATGATCAGAGAGTGCACCACAGGTGTGTGTGTGTGTCAGCACAGAAACCCTGAGGCGTGACCTTGTACCATACAACACACACACACACACACACACACACACACACACACACACACACACACACACACACACACACACACACACACACACACATCACACACACACACACGGTACTGCCACTATCATTCCCCTTCAAAACTGAACACACAAACGCACTCTACATACACAAATAGAGAGAGAGAAGATCACTATGGCTCTCTCTCTCTCTCTCTCTCTCTCACACACACACACACACACCATGTACATGCACAATAGACTCATACATAAACCTACAGAGAGCAAAAAGATCCATACTGAGCTTATTAGTAATGAGTGGTCGGCCAATTAAAAAGCTACTGGATGGACACACACACACACTCTCCCTCTCTATCTGTCTTTCTCTCTCTCACACACACGCACACACACACACACACAGTAATGGATACTGTTTTCATTTACTTGCATCCATTTGTGTGTGTGTGTGTTGGAGAGAGAGAGAGAGAGTGAGAGAGAGACTGTAGATTGAGACGCACGGCTAACCTTACTTTGTTTTGGCTGGAAGCCTGTTGTTCAGTCGGTCAGTTTGCGGCTGAGACTCAACTGTGGTTATTAGCTTGCGATCAATCAAGCTTTCCTCTCTAGCGATCATCTTCGCACACACACACACACACACACACACACACACACACACACACACACACACACACACACACACACTTAATATCAGCACAGGGAGCAGAAGGGATTGGGGAGAGGCTGAAGGAAGGAAGGAGAGCTAAAGAGAGACAGAGCAGTGAAAGGTGGAGAGGATGCTGAGTTTTGTCTCAACCTTTCTGTTTGCCTTGGCATTGATCTCTGCCTCAACTCAACACTAAGGTCAGCCCACACACACACACACACACACACACATATTTGCTGAGGCCCTGGCTTCGACCGCCTGACTGGTCAAATTAAACCCAGATCACTGCAAGGCTCCAGGGACACACACACACACACACACACACACACACACACAGCCGTCACTGTCAGTGCAGGACTTTAAGCACAGATTTTTAGATGAGTTGAACGTTTTAACACACACCAACAGCACTGAGGACGTGTGTGACAGTGTGGATTCTGAGGACACACACACACACACACACACACACACACACACACACACACACACACACACACACACACACACACACACACACACACACACACACACACACACACACACACACACACACACACACACACAGCACTATGGCCTGATGCTGTCTCTACTTGCAAAGACACACACACATGGATACAGTCATGCAAGTTTGTGTGTGAAAGCATGTTTTTGTCTGTGTGCGTGTGTGTATGTGTGTGTGTGCATGTAAAATGTCTCCTTGTACTTCTGCTGTGTCAGCACCTCAGACAGACAGCGTTGTTGTTGTGTACCCACAGAGGAAATAAAATAACAGCCCACGTCTTTTCAACCCACAGACAGCTCTCTCTCTCTCTCTCTACCTTCCCCTTTTCTTCCCTCTTTGTTTATTATTCCTCGTTTCCACCTTTTCTGTTCATTTGCCCTCCCCCTCCATCTCTATCTCTGCTCCTTCCTGCACGTTATTTTCCTTCTTTACCTCTTCTTCTCTACTTTTTCTGCTTCTCTAAATTCAAATCATCTTTTTTTCACAAGGGAGGAAATCACCAAATGAAAAATGTATGTTTGGCTCATGATAATCCCCCCCCCCCCCCCCCCCCCCCACATAATTTATACCAATCAGTCAGTTTACATGTCAAAATACTGTATGTATAGATGGAACCATCAGATTTTGTGTCTGCTTATTTACTGTCATAAAAACAGCGTGTGCACGCACACACACACAGGATACAGTAAGTTAATCATGTCTGATCAAAAAGAAAGAAAGAAAGAAAGCTTTGTTTAGCTATATCTCATGTACAAGTGCTTATATTTTTGTTTTCTAACATCAATGGAACAAAGTTTTCTGTGGCAAAATAATTCATTGGTTATATTTCAAAAGTTCATTATGTTATTAAAACACACATGCACACACATAATCGTGCTGTTGCTGTCTTACTAAAGTGTTGTTTTAGCAAAGATTTTGTTATATTTACTCACTATATTTCTATGATTTTTCCAGATTTGTTTGGATTGAGAATGCCATATTCCTATGCAGATGTATTTTATTCATGTGTTCTTAAAGAAGAAATACAGCAGAAAGAGAGAAAGATCAATGGATTACAAAGACGTGAAATTATGGGGGAGAGATGGATGGATGATGGAGGGAGAGGAAGCTGAATATCTGGCCAGACGAATGATGAATGGATGAAGACAAGCAACAGCAGATGGGCAAAGGCGAGAAGGGATAGCTGGATGATGGACAGAGCCAATACTGGTGCCAACCAGATTTAGTTAAAACAAGTGAAACTGGGATCAGATTGAGCCACGCTATGTTTTTTCTTCAAAGTGGAAAGTGAGCATCTGAGAGGACAAAATAAATCAAACAGCACTCATTTCCATGCTCCAGTGTTTGAGCCATGTCCAGGCTGCCCCGCTGTGTTTGAAGTCTACCAGCTGCAGTTTTGAGGTGTAATGCTGCCATCTGCTGGACTTCCAGTAAAATGTTCACACTAACCAGTCATCCTCACTTCCTTCATTTACATCCTAAAACCTCAAATCCCTTTGCGCTTACAAAACGAGGACGAAATGTGAAGCTTCCTCACTTCGTTTGTAACAGATTTTGTTTGTCATCTGAAAAGTTGGCCCTCCTAATCATCTGCTGGATTATTTCTTTTTCATTTCATTCATTTCCTTCCATGGAACTTAACAGATGTGAAAATACAAAGATGTGAAACACTGTACACGTCATCCCTTTAAATAGAATAGATTTATTAGTAATTAACTTCTTATTACTGTATGAAACCCTTAATCAAACCATTACTTATGTGACTGTGTTTTATGCATTCAGTTGGTTAATAACTTTGTTATACTATGAAAATATGACATACATAAAGACCCATTTTACAACCAGCTTCCAAAAGGAACTTGATATATCTGTATGTAGTTTCATAGTGAGCTTCAGCTCATTGTTTAGCTGTCCGGCTGTAACTTTACCGTTTTGGTTCATTCTCACCACTCTAATATCGTCGTTTTTGGCCGTAGCACGCAGCTGTTTTCAGCGAAAAAAGCTCTAAAAACCCTCTGCACACTACCTGCTCAGCACCAAACAGCAGAAAAAAGTTAGCGAGTTAGCATTTAGCTACTAAAGACTCAGGAGTTCCCTCAGGAGTTGGCAGAGACCAAAAAACAGAGCTGAAAGAGAATATTGGGCGTCAGTCATTGCTCCGTATCCGTTGGATGTGTAAATAAGTAACTGTTTGCTAACACGTTCACCATAGTTTGATTACAGGTAAGATTTTGGTCAGATACAGCCTACACATTTTTTTCTCTTTTTAAAAAAACAGAATAAAATATATTTTTACACCTAACAGCAAATATCTATTGAGAAAATGTTTAGTGGTCTATCTTGGACAAAGTCAAATAAAAAGTAATATCCCATTAAAGATACTGTATCCCATGCGAAAGTCAACGTCACAGCTGATAACTGGCTGGTTATCCAGCAGGGCTAACTTATTTGTATAACACCTTTCAAATACACAGCATTTAAAAAGCTTTGCATGTGACATAACACAACGTTTAGAGGACAACAAGAGGGAAAATGAAACGCATTTAAAAAGAACAGAATAAATTAACGTCAAACAGCAAACTTGGAACACCAAGTAAACCAGCATCGGATCACCTGAGAGGTCTGAAGCGTTTGTAATACATGAGACCTGTCGTAATATTTAACACAGGTGGACACCGCAGTGATGTGAGAACAGGAGTATTGTCCTCTAAGACACCAAACAGTACACACTTTATACACAAAGTCACAAGGATTTACTTCCTGATAACTGACTCTGACTGTTCTCGGTCATGTGGCACGAGAACAGTTCTAAGTCGTGGGTACATCGGTCTCTCTCTCACACACACACACACACACACACACAATGCACATGTCTAATTAGCATTCCCAGTGTGTGTGAGTGGGAGTGGTATGACAGTTTGACAGTGCTCGGGTCCCTGTAGTCCTGTGTCAGCTATTCATCACAAGTCCCATGATACCAGCAACGCCCCCTTTCCCACCCTTCTCCACACACTCACTCTCCACCCCCTTCACCCTCACCCATCACCCCCACCCCCACCCCATCACGCTCACCTTCTGCACTGCTGAGCACAAGTGTGACATGAGAGATTTAACTGTTTACGTACCAACGAAGAGGTATGAAATATGAATGCTGTGTTGTTTTAAACCTGCCGTGTGAGATAAAGTTTACGTACTCCTGTTGTTGTTTTAGCGGTTTTGTTTTTCTGTGTTAAGACTCCCAGCGCTATTTGATGAGAACCCAAAAAGGAAGAGTTCTACTCTTTAGGAAAATACAATTATTGGCTTTCCTGCTGAGAGTTAGATGAGAAGATTGATATCACTCTCGTGTTTGTACACTGAACATGGAGCCACCGCAAGCAGCCCGTTAGCTTAGCTTAGCATGAAGAGTGGAAGCAGGGGAGCTTTGTCCAAAAGTAACAAAGTCCGTCCACCAGCCCCTCTAAAGCGCACTGATTAACATGTTATATTTTGTTTATTTAATCCATACGAAAACCAAAAAAAGTGTAAAAACTACGCGCTGTGGTTTTACCTTTGACGTGTTTCAACATCAGGAAGCATAAGCAGTGTACTCATAACTTACAATGCATGCATACAAGAACTTTTTTACCTTGGAAGAAGATAACATAAAATCTGCTTTCATACTTGTCTCTTCTCGAAGTTGGCAAACATAAACGGCTTTCTGTGTAAGACGCTCTCTCTTATATGCATTACACTACACCAGTCATGGCATCAGTTGTGATGAATGCTATAAATAAACTGTTGACTCATCAATTAGTTTGCAAATTGGTAATAAGTTGTTGATTTGATTGACAGATTATAAACTTGTAGGAGACCCCTGTCTGTTTAGCTCCTCACATTCTAGAAGAAAGTATGAAGTATTAAGTACGTATTAACGGTAAATGGACTTCACTTATATAGCGCCTTTCAACCCACGGCAGTGCTTTGGTCTCATTCACCCATACATCAAATGAATTACATGTATATTTTGCATTTTTGCTGACCATATAAGCAGGCGTGTGTTCATGTGTCTCACTGCTGCAGAGTGACTGTGACCTTTCAGCTACAGGACGGCCTGTGTAAGCGCTCGGACATCTTTCCACCCATTATCATCACATCAAGGTGACATGTTCCAACAACAGGAAGAGTAGGCGTGTACTACAGTGCATGTTAAAAAAGAAGACATCACAGTTTGATGGAAGTCCATGAGACTGACATTTCGCTGCTTGATTGTGACGAACTGCAGATTTTTTAGGCTGCCAATTAAACCTCGTATAGGTACTTTATATAAACTTGCCACATACTGTAGTGTTGGTGTTTTGAGTAGAACCAGCAGGTGGCATCACAACAACTTCCCCTGCTAAACTCATCTTTGCCAGTGACAAACATTGTGTTATATTCCCCACATCTACTTTCACCTCCTCTAGATCATGCCTCATATGAACAGTATTTCCATCAGACCTAGAAAAAGCCAGATGTGGGAAAAGATGTTTTTGTTTGTCCCCCCCCCCCCCCCCACCCCACACACAGGGATCATTTACACACACTCTGACTGCAAGTACAGAACACCACAGTGAAATGTGAAACCATGTCGAAAAAGGAGCCGTACTTCAGTCAACCTGATTCTTGCCCCAAAGGGCAGACTTACAGCAAAACAAGTCAGCGATGGTTTGCTACTCTAAAATTCTGTCCCCCATAAACACCTGCTGTGGAAGTGGCCGAAGATTATCAAGATTTTGGTGTTGTTCATCCCCAACGTGTGTGTGTAGGTATGTGTGTGTATGTATGTGTATAAATGTCTTAAGCTGCTTCTGCAAAAAGAATTTGCCAAACACCAAAGAAGTAACCCTATCAAAATGTTAGTCAAATGAATCGGCACATAAAGTTCAAAAACCTACGAACTGTTAAAGACTTAGTTTAAAGGAGACGTCTGGTGATATTTCTTGAAGTCAACAAATCCCATGAAAAGATGAACATCAACAATTAATCTATTCCACTAACAACTATTAAGTGTGTAGCCAAAGCTCGACACATTTTATTCCTCCGTGCCACAGAGCTCCAGTGTTGTCCAAAAACTACTAAAAACACATCAATGAGCCACACTGTTGCATAAATGGGGTTGAGTGCCACAGACAGGGTAGGGAAAGACAGACACACATTGCTGGTTTTTGTCTTGTTAACAGCAGTGGCGTGGCGTGACTTTTCCACTAGGTGGGGCTACTAAATCTTGGCATGCTATCCGCCATACTGTCACGTAAAAAGAACGATGAACCATTTTTCATTAAACTATGAAAACAATTGGAATTGCAGGAGGGGCCACTGGTTAACAGTAAGAAACATCTAGAATGTCCTTTAACCTCCTAAGACCCAAGTTCTATCTTAATTTCTCTTTGCTATCTTGGCTTATTGGGACCTGATAAGTATAAAAACTAAGCATCATCTGTTGACATGATGTAGTTCCACATACGGGGACAATTTTGAATTTCCATATAAGCAGAATTAAGTATTATGGTATAACCCAAAATGTGATGTCCACGCATGTGGATGCCAGGTCTTAGGAGGTTAAGTAAGGTAAAACGCATTCTAATCTCTGGAAGAGCACTTACGTTCAAGAGATCTGCAAACAAAACTTCATTCTAACTCTGGAAGTTGTGTGTTGAAAGCGTCAAAGTCTCTAATGCCTCACTGCTTGTCTGTCAGGTCTCATAATTGGCTTTCTCACTTGTACAATCACCTGCAGGTGAGGTGCACACACACACACACACACACACACACACACACACACACACACACACACACACACACACAAACACACAAACACACACACTCAAACTTCCTACACACAGATGCATATACTTTCATGCATCCACACCATGTAAACAATTGCAACAGACAAACACATTCTCGTATGCATTCAGGCGCGCACACACACACACACACACACACACACACACACACACAACACACACACACACACACACACACACACACACACACACACAACACACACAACACACACACACACACAGCGAGCTGCTGCGAAGGATGTGAACACACATCGATCTGTAACGAGAATCATGGTGGGATTCTCACATCCTGCCTGACAAGAGTCACCTGCAGCCACACTTACAGATGTCATTGGAGAGCAGTCAACTTGACGTCACTTATTATTTTTTTCAAACCTTGATGAACCCAATTAAACCCAAGTGGGATAAATTGGGCTCAATCTCCCCCTCAATAGCTCAACGTTGGATTGAGCAGCTCACTAATACAGAGGAGGAGATCTTCTCTATGAAATAAATAATCTTAACTATTTCTCTCTATAGCTCAGTATTTGGGGATTTAACCAGAGGACTGCAGTCACATACTGTTTTTGGTTTTGTTTTGTTTTTTTCAAAGCAAGTTGAAGCTATTGGTCCTCGGAGTTTGGTTTAGAGACAAGTTGGGATCCAATTTTAAAGTCTGAGTCAAGCTGTAGAAGAAGCTACTGAGATATTGTAATATATATTTATTCATGCTGTGTCACGTCAGTACAGTCGTTGTCTCAGTGCACTCCTAAAATGTAATAATCTTATGGAGAATAACATGTATTTGTCATTCATATCAAATCTTATAATGATAATGCACAAATCATCATATTGCGCTCAAAGGACTATTTTGCCCTGAGGTGCTAGGATTGGCTTGTCTCTAAACTGCACTAATTAATATTTTTATATTAACAGTGGAACAAATAGTGGAAGAAATTGCTACGTAATGTGAAAGGTGTCTCATAGTGGTGAACCCACAGACAATTATCACCCAACTTTGCAGTTCCCCTCAGATCCATTTTAGCATCTTTTTGCTCAGTGTTTGGGGTTTTTACGACTTCACTGTTTTGGTTCAGTCTCACTGCTCTCGTCAAACCTCCATTTCCAGCAGCCGTTCAGCTAAAAAGCTCTAAAACCCACTTAACGTTACCTGCTCAGCGGTCCGACAACGTAAGCGACGAGGTGAGCATAGTTGAGCATTTAGCAGCTGAAGAGCCAGAAATTTCCCCCAGAGAAACAGAGCTAAAACGGGAGTGAATATGGGATATTTATTTGAGCAAGATCAGTTTAGTACATCTATTTTCAGCCATGTGAATGAACATTTTCCACAGTCGCAGCATCTCACCTAACTTTACACAGCTCCCATCCCATATCACCACATACTGACAGTTGTGTGTTCGTATTTTAACCAAGACCTACAAAGCTTAACCTTATTTAGAAAAGCCCCCCCAGGTCCCTTCCAGTCTGACATGATCATTATTCCTGAGTAAGATGATCATCTAAGGTAAAACACAGTGGATATCCATCTTCTAAAATGCACTATCTGAGTTTTCTCTTTACCTTTGTCGCCATTTACTACACCAGTAACGTACAGTATTTAACATACTCAGAAGATCCCGTTCAGTCTCTGCCGGAAGAACTACATCATCTGCATAAAGAAAACTACCAACTGTAAAATCAGAGAGTCTGACCCCCTGTTCTATAGTCTTTGCTTTGCTTGACAGAGAGCTTTCTTTATGAAATGTCCCATCAATACCAGATTTCAGTAGTTTGAATTTTTGGATTTACACTATCAAAAGCCCTCTGGAAATCTTTAAAGCAATAAAAAGTAGATATCTCTTCCTATATTCTCGCACGTGATCAATGCAAGCTTCATTTTGTTCATCTGCCAACTGACCAGATGATCCCAAATTATATTTAATGACTCGTGCACTTCAGAGGGACAAGAGGACATTTTTATGACATGGGCGATCACTATGCGCACTGCTATATAAGGCCACTGTTTGGTAAAAAACTGTAATTTTACACATTAATATCAACTTAAAGGCTGCACATTCACGTCCCTGCTGCAAGTGTTGCCATCAAGCCCCGTGTCTCAGTATGTCTGATAGAAACTTTAATAGCTACCAGCATGAGACACTGATCAGCCAAGCACATCAGCATAGTGAGATCCAATATGTCACCACCATGCAGAGAGAGAGAGCGAGTGTGTGTGTGTGTGTGTGTGTGTGTGTGTGTGCAAATGAGGGGAAAGCTAGCTACATGTGTGTCTTGTTAGCGATGGGTGTAACAGTGGAAGTGGCGGCAGTAATGTGGGAATGACAAAGGAGCTCTTACTGTGAGCTATATGAAGACGTGTGAGATCTGCGAGAGTTCTGCAACATGTCATATCCCCTGATGTGTGTGTGTGTGTGTGTGTGTGTGTGTGTTTTGCAATCAAGGTAAGACGGACACTGTCTCTGTTTGTATGTGTGATCTGCTGACCTACAGTTACCTCTTGTACTTGCAACAAATTAACAAATCCCAAAACATGTAGGCAAATGTATAGAAGGTACTAATAATCTTGAACTAAAGTCTAATAATAATAATAATAATAATAATACCACAGAACTCAGAGAGGCTGACTTGCTGGGGAGTTACCAAAAAATGGCTTGCTAATATATTGAAAATGTCTACCAATGCCACTGAATAATGTGGTACAATTACATTTTTCATTGAGGAGGCATTTGGAGGTTGAAGCAAAACATACATGAGGGAAAACTTAAGGCGTTAAGAGAAGTCATGGTTGTTTCAATTCATAACAACAAAAACAATGCTAATCATGATGAAGGTTCGTGTGGCCACAGGGAGCAGCCTGAACAGTATTCAACTTAATAAATTAAGTTTATTGAACTTGTTATTTTATTTTTTTTTACAAAACTCATAACTTCACTAACTTAACTAATTGTTACATGACTCTATCAAATTATTAAACCTGAGTTCAGCGCTCACAATTTTAAGGCAGCAGGCAAACATGTTTCTAAGTTGAACCAGCTTCAAATGATTAACAGTGTAGAACCTCTACAACCAACAACTGAAAGTACTGAATTCACACATGGCATGCTGGTTATATTCACAAGCTCTTAAACAAGGAAATTGACAAACTTCTAGAAGGTAAATATTAATATATAATAATCTTCAATACATCACTTTTCTTTCATCACCTGACCCTGCCATCCCTCCCCTCTCCTCCCTAATTACCTTCCCTCCTCACCAGTACAGGTCCGGCCTCCGGCTCTCAGCAGGATCCAGAGCGGCTGCGGCAGCAGGCGTTCTGCGGGGAGAAGGCAGCTCCGGAGGGTGAGACTCTCCGAACCGATCTGGGAGGTTATATGGCAGCGATGTAGGGCAGAACGAGGTGACCTTGTGACCACTGCTGAGAACTCCACACTGCATCTATCTATCTCTGACTGGGGATCTGTGATTAGTGAAAGGAATAAGGTAACTGGAGTAGAAACCTCAACCTCACACTAGAGGGCGCTGGTGGTTCAGCTCTGGCTTTTAACCACAGTGTGTTGCATTTCTCTCAAACTAAACTTTTGAGCCCAGCACGGCATTCACCCTGACACAAAAACATGCTTTAAGATTAATGAAAAGTGCACATCCTTTACCCGTGTGTCCCCATTCTGTGTTCTCATTTTGTCTGCACAGATTCTGAGGCCTCTTTAAAGATACTAATGGAAATCTTTGAAACAGCATTGAGATCGTGTGACACTAAAAGTGCCCCTTCAATCCTCGGAGCAGCGCAGCTCACACCCTGCACAAATAAATGGGATGTCTCCAAACACACGCATTTCATATCAACAGACGAGCGAACGTTTGGATTTAATAAACCTTTATTTAAATCAAAGAGCAGATAAAAACATTAAGGCAAGACGAGCAGCGAGCGTCGAGCTGCAAAATGGAACGTCAAAATTGAACTCTACAAGGCTTGATCCGTCGATAAAAAAATAGAAAATTATGAAGCCAGAGAAAAAAACAACAGAAACACAATATGAGAAAGAGCATGTGTGCGGCTGTCTGTGTATGATAGCATTCAAGAGATGTTTGTGTGCATGCATGCAAGTCGGACGTGTGATTTAATCTGTATATGTGTGAGAATGATGAGTGAACGGGTGCTCGCAGGACACATTTTCAGACATGTACTCAGTAAAACGATAAAGTGCTGTTATTTTATGGACTTTCTTTTCCAGCCTAGAAATAAACGACTACGTCAAGCAGCTCGACTCTCTAGTACAGAGTTAGTAACAGCCAACTAAAGTGCATGTGTCACCGTATGAAACGTAAGCAAACATGAGAGACACTGGAGACATTATTTGCATTCTATAAGCAACTTGGTAACCAGCTTTTTGCTGAAAACGTATTGGTTTTTTTCTCTCTAGTGCAATAAAAATGATGTTTCTTTCACATCAGCTGACACAAACCGACGTGAAAATGTTGCCATGCACTTCTTCAATGAAACTCTGATTCAGGTTTAGAGGTTTGTGACACATTTCTTGTTGTGTGTTTAGTATTTACAGTTGCAGTCAAATAAGCAGCACAGTGGGGTAGACAGCGGCACCAATTAGCATCTTGCAGAACTGCAGATGGGATTTCTTTGTCTTTCCTACGAGAGGATTTTGGGGATGTGATCGCAGCAATGAATCAAGATTTCTAAAAGTGGTTTGAATGACTGCAACTGTTCATGTTTATTTGTGGTATAAAATGGTTGATTTTCAAGCTTTCCTCAGTAAGTGCTTTAAGTAGTGGGCTGGCTGTTCTGAACTGAATAAAAGCTGAATAAAAATTCCCAGCGATGCAGAATGTGACAAGAAGCAGCACTTGGAGGCAATAACCAACTAAGCTTTCCCGCCCTGAGCCGTCCAGTGTGGTGCTCACTTCACATGTAGGGCTCATTTTACGGCCTTTGGGGCAGCCACGAGCATCCTCCAAGAAACGGGACTTCTGCTGGATGGATTTCAGTCTGCAGGCAGGACACAAGTACAGGAAGGAGAAACTGTGTCTGTCTCACTTTATGTTAAAATGGTGGAAAGAGCCTCCAGTTATATAAACATCGACCTGTCATCCAAACTTCAGGCCAGACTTTCTCCGTTTCATCTTAGTTTTACATACACTGCATTAAGGAAATAGTCCGACATGGAAATACGCTTATTCAGAGATAGATCAGAAGACTGATACCACTGCCTGACCAGTTTAGCTTAGCATCAAGACTGGAAACTGTGGGAAACAGCTGACCTGGCTCTGTTCAAAGGTAACAAAATCTTTAAAATTAAACAAACAAGATATAATGTGTTAATTAGTGAGCTCTATGGGTGCTGCCAGGTGTATTTTGTTACCTTTGGATGGAGCCAGGCAAGCTGTTTCCCATCGTTTCCAGCCTTTATGCTAAGCTAAGCTAACTGGCTGCTGGCTGTAGCACCCTAATATGTATCATCCTGGTATGAGAGTGGTTTTCATCTTTTCATCTAACTCTTGGCAAGTAAAGGAGTGAGCATATTTCCAAAAATGTCAAATTATTTCTGAAGGTAAAAACTGATTCAAGGTCTTTGCCACCTGCTTTACACCTACTAGTTCAGCTGTGTCCCTTCTCTCTCAAGAGAGATGAAGTCTGACCACACTTTTACTTTCATTTTTAGAGGGCTCTTTCTCAATAAAAATGTGATATACGAAGAGACAACAAATAAGTCTGGCTGCCTCTTTCATTTGCATGAAAGTGCAAAAAGATTAAATGCTTCTTTACTACGACTAACTAATCACTTGTGCTAAAAGTTCTAAACTCACCTGGATTCACGTGAAATATAGCCTCTAATTAAACATCCAGATGAATCAAAAGGTTTAACTGGGTAGTTTGATGCTGTAAATAAGTTTGTTTGTACATACAGAAGTGTATTCCTAAAGTTACAAAACAAAACAACTGGAGCGCTCTGAGCGTCTTTCTGTACAAAAAGACCAAAGAGAATGTCAGCGCAAGAAAAGTTCGACAACTTGTCAAAGCACACGTAGGATGAACAGAAAGTGCCGTTAACAACTACCCAAAACTGGACAACATGATTTAAAATGGTTTTACCTGTATGTATGGACTTTAGAGTGAGTACTGTCTTGCCAGGCTCTGACTGTGGAGATCATCCTACCTCAAGCACATGCACAAGAGCGGGGAGTTCTAACTGTCTACATCTTTAATCTAAAGCACACAGTCATCAGATTTTCACCTTCCTGTGTGTAAAAACAGCCATGAGGGTGGTGACGTTTCTAGGAGGGGCTTTGAAAAGTAAAAAACAAAAACAAAACAGAGAATAACAGACGAAGAAATCAGCAGACTGAACATTTGACTTTCAAACCTGTGTGTATGTTCGTTTGTGTGTGTGTGTGTGTGTGTGTGTGTGTGTGTGTGTGTGTGTGTGTGGTGTAAGAAGCTGCCTGCAACAGGCAGCGTGGTGTCACTCCTGGAGAGCCCAACCTCCAGAAACCTCCTACACCTGCACACCACAACGCCTCATTGGATAAACAGGACTACAAGCCGAAGCTGTTATCATCTAGTGATGTTTTCACCTCCTCCGTTCAAAGCTTGTTAGATGACAGCACATACAGAAATCACTCGAACCGTATTTGATTTTTTTTTTTTGCAAACACTGTTTCTTTGAATGTTTGCTCTTTAGCAAAATAGCAATAAGCACAGATACATGAGTAAAGTGTGTGTGTGTGTGTGTGTGTGTGTGTGTGTGTGTGTGTGTGTGTGTGTGTGTGTGTTTTCCCATCCATCTCTATGTGTTTGCATCTGCAAGCCCATCTGTCCTTCCGTCCCTGTGTGTTTGTGCGTTTATCTGTCTGTCTTCTTGGCCCACGCCAGGTCATCTGATCGCGGTTTCTGCCCGGTAAGTCGCTGGATCAATTGCTCCATCCGTCTCCAAAAGCCCAGCTGGTCCAGTGGATAGTTGCACCAACCTGGGATGTGAGGACACATGGAAAAAGAGACCGGAAAATGGAGCGGAGAAAAGTGGAAGAAGAGAGTCAGGAAGGTGGAGAAAAGAGGAAGAGATTTGGGAGGGAGTAAAAAAGTAAGGTAGGAACTGAAAGGAACAAACGTCAAGATATTTCACTCACAGCCTTAACATGTCAGGGGATCACCAACGCCTTTAGGATTCATGTGCTTGTGGTTCATTGGTTCATACTTTTTCTTATACACCTTACCTACAAATATATATATATAAATATATATAAATATAAATATATTATTCACTCTGCTGCCCAGTTGGTAAAAGTGTGCGTCCTGGTCATAGATTAGTTATGAAAGCCGTCTCTCCTGCCGGGCTGCCGACAGCGCTGTCAGCTGAACGCTCCGTCACACTGGACAGCGGTTGTGGAAGGACCTGAAGGATGACACTGATGCACAAGCCTAAGCGTTTTAGACAGATCGGTCCATAGTCTCGCAGCCCTGAAGGGATTTTGACTGTATTTAGATATTTGTTTTGTCTGTGGCCCCGCCCACTGCCCCAGCAGCACCCACAGGGCGACCACTGGCTCGTACTGACCTGTTTCCAAACATCCTCTCTCCAGCCCCTCCAACCTGCGTCTCTCCCCTCCTCTCTTTTCCCCTCCAAACATCCCGGACGCCTTTTCCTAGTGTCTCCTCTGCTTTTTCATCTCTTTGCTTCACCTCAGATTTCACTCTTCTGTCCTTAACTTCCTCCTCCCTCTATTGTCTTCTTTTTCTCCGTCCTTTATCCCCATCTGCACCCCGATCCTCAGTTCTTCTTTCTACATCCAGCCTCCTGTCTCACTCTCATCATCATATACAGACTACATTTCAGAGGGGTGGAGGGATGAGGGGATACTCCCAGGAGAGGTCCTTAGCCCCTACTAACACACACACACACACACACACACACACACACACACACACACACACACACACACACACTTCCAGATTCTTGGTTCTTTTACACTTTACAGAACTTACATAGCTTTGAATCTACTGTATGTTTAAGGCAAATACATTAATGTATGCGTGTATGGCTGCAGGCCAAAGTACATTTACATGTACACATGCATGCATGACTGCACAATCGTCTCTGTACACACATACTGCTCCGACACACACACACACACACACACACACACACACACACACACACACACACACACACACACACACACACACACATCAATGCTGAGCATGTTACACACATGTACAAGCGTCATTATTTTAGAAGCAGTCGAGGAGTCCCTCAACATTTAAGATAAAAGGCCTTTTTTTACTATTATTACCAAAGACACACACATACACACAACACGTACACACGTATGTGAGTGTATATTTGTGTACAAATGCAGTTATCCTTTTACGAGCACACAAATGCAGAAATAAAAAAAGATGTAAGATGCATGCACATGCACACACACACACACACACACACACACACATACACACACACACACACACACACACACACACACACACAGACAAGAAGCAAAGAGGAACATCCACATGGGCTGTGTGTACTTAGGCTACCCTTGTCTGATGCTCACACACTACCACCCATGATGTGTTTGCATAGGGTACATGCTATAGCTGCGGGGATATGAATGTGTGTGTGTGTGTGTGTGTGTGTGTGTGTCCCTCCAGTGACCCTCTCTCTGCTG
The DNA here is from genome assembly GCF_043641665.1 of Enoplosus armatus. Classification (NCBI taxonomy): domain Eukaryota; kingdom Metazoa; phylum Chordata; class Actinopteri; order Centrarchiformes; family Enoplosidae; genus Enoplosus; species Enoplosus armatus. The sequence goes on from NC_092185.1 coordinate 21,765,447, forward strand.
GAAGACAGTAAAGCAGCCAGAGGTTTTATTTGATTTCACTCTTTCTTTCCCTCCATCTCTGCTTCTTCCTCTTCTCTCCTTCTTTCTCCACACATTCCTCCTTTTTTTGGGGGGGGGCTCCAAATCCCTGCTTCCTACCCACCCTCTCCTCGCCCTCTCGCTCTCTCCCCTTCCTCCCTCCCCTGTCCTCCCTCCCCCTCTGCCTGTGAAGTCCTATTTGTTAGAACAGACAGCAGGTTAGCATTAAATATACATGGGGATTGTCAGCCGGTGGCGAACACAAAGGCAGCTAGGCGAGCCCCAGTGGAATCCAAGCCCGGCCCAGGCAGCCAGGCTGGGGAAGCGGGGGGCCGTCGCCGTTCCCTGTGGGCCCCCGTCCGCCACCAACCCACCACACACACACACACACAGGTTAGAAACCGAAGAGGAGGTCAAAAAGACGAGTACACACACAGATGCTCGGGTATGCAGATGTACACGTGTGCGTGTGCGCGCGTACAAACACACACTTTCCCCGTGCCACCCCCCTTCAACTGGCTCACACACACACACACATCTGTCGTCCGCAGGGGCGCAGGGTGACGTACAAGCTGAATCCCCCTTGTGTATCCTCCCTCTTTTCCCTCCCTCCCTCTCACCCAGATGCACACAGAATACCGAATGTGGATCTGTTACGGAGGCCTCGTGTCTCTGAAGACGCGCACGCACGCAAACAGAACATTTTTCTTTTAGTTATTTATAAGAAGCCGACAGACAGACACGGCCGCCATTTTATCCCAATCTGCCGAGAATTTAAGTGAAATTATTCTGGAGTCATCATCTTCAATTATGGCGATCTAAAATGGCCGCCCCCAACATACACACTGATAAACATTGGATAGTGTTCAAAAGTGACGTTACACACATTCTGTCCTTCAGTGTGTCGATGCTGTGCTAGATTTATTTTGATCAAATCACCTTGATCTGTTCTCGAATGTATGCAGAGGATCTATACACCCTGACAGAGACGTGAACCCTTCCCTCTCATATACAAACAGCATTGATGATGGATATGGCTCAAAAGCAGCAACTCCAATTGTTTGAAAAAGGTTACATGAACAGATTTCTGTTATGCACCTGGAGTTGACTTACGATATGTCTTATAAAGTATTATAAGTATGGAAGTATTGTAAACATAACCTTGGCTTAACTAATCCAGCCTAACATGTTGTTATCACGGTAAAATGATCCTCATCCAGCCGATACATTTTTCTGAAACCATTGGCTTGATTTGTTTATCTTTGATGACGTCCTGAATAACAGTGTGCTCCTATTTTGTGTAGTTAAGAAGGTCACCAGTCATGATAACGCCAGCTCTTACCTGTAGTAATACAGTAGTATGTCTCGTGCGGCGAGACATGGTGGATGCGGTGGTGTTTCCGTGGCAACACCAGATGCCAGTCCTGGAGCAGCGTGACCCAGCGTGGGAGGCCGAAGTAGGAGTGGCTCCACTTGTGAATCTGATTGGTCAGCGTAACAAAAACCGCCAGGGCGAAGACGTAGCAGTCCCAGGGATAGGACGCGGCCAAGGCCTCTGAAAGGTGACAGGAGGCAGACAGACATTTATACAGAGAGAGAAAGAAAGAAAGAAAAAGAGAGTAAAGTTAATAGAATAATTAATCAAACTGTTTAGTGTAATGAAGAGGGGCCAGCATGAAGGCGTAGTACTCCCACAGAGAGGATGCTGGCAGGAGCCTCGGAGAGATGAAGAGACTGAGGGGGAGGATGAGGAATGGGAGGGGGGGGGGGGGAAGGGGAGACGGAGAGAGATGGGGAAGAGTGGCAGCAGGGGAGAGAGGAGGAGAGGACAAAGACAGACAAGTAGTATGATGAGGAGAGAGCGTAAAATAGCCTGTAATGTAGCATAACATAAAACCAGGGAGACAGTGAGCAGCGAGTGTCACAATGTCTTCCAGAAAAATCACAGCCTGTTTGCCAGAATCAGAGAGGCTAAGTGGAGATCAGTCACCTGACATCAATGTTTTTCGCAGTTTTTCTTTTTTTTTTTTTATCACGGCGCTATCACCTCCGCACCGCAGGCATCAAGAGGAAAATTTAAGTCAGTCAGTCAGGGGTGAGACACTTCACCCCTCTACGCCTGTGCACCATCACACGAGAAAATCAGTCTCTACAAATTCTGTCTGTTCTTTATTGAGCAAGTAAAAAGTCCTACTGATGTTCAAATGTAGCTATGAATCATCACCCCCCCCCGCTCACCTTTTAATATTTAAACAATCCCACTCTCGTCCTCTGAAAGGACTACACATCGTTCCTGCAAAGGCGCCTTGGGAGTGGACAGAATGTGTGCGTGTCTTTATGTGATATTCAGATGAAGGTGTAGTTGGAGTTTCAGATGGAGGCTGGGGAACAGGGGACAGCAGTTTAACGGCTCTGTGAGAAAGTCACACCAAAACAGCATTTGGAGGGCATCTTTCTTTAATGTGATGTGTTTCCTTTTGAAACAGGATGCGGGGGCCAAGACTTTACACAGTAAGAGGTCACTCAAAGCTGTAAACCAGCTGGATGAACGGTAGATTGATTTCATTGGGCAAAGGGGAGGGACTGTTGGAAAATCTTCATATCTCAGTGTAATGCTAATTTGGCTCTAGAGTGAGGTAACTCAAATCTGCTGTTTAGGGAATAAAAGAAATGAAATTCTAAAAACAAAAGAGGAAAATCCAATTTTTTCTTATCAACTTATTTGTAAAATGCTGTAAATTCTCAAATAACGACCACGTCTTTTTATTACTAAGAGAGAAGCAGGCCGTCGTTTTTCTAATTTCAAATTTCTTTTTTTTTTTTTACACAATAATGAAGTTGGAAATGCCGCAAAGATGGCGGCAGCGTGGAGACGCAGCTTCGCAGGTGCTGCGGATCTACATTTCCTACTACACCAAGGGGGCCGTTCATCTTATAATAAAACATACTTGACAGAACCACTCTGCATAACTTGCTTGCATCTGCTTGTCCAGAGCAGTCATTGCTGACCACCTGAGCCATGGATATCCTGTCTATTACTACTATTCTGTCACGGTGTGGATGTTTTAATCGTGACCTGCCAAGGGACTGCAGATGAAAATAAGCTTTAAGCCCACTCTGGTACAAAACATCAAAAGGTAACATGTATGTTTAATATCATACATGGTCCCTACGGTAGTTTTGTGACTGAGCAAATTGGCCAACAAGGTGAAAAAGTCATCTTTCATTTTATATTTGATGTTAATGGTCACACAAGCTGCTTCAAACAGAGTAAAAGGGCACCCCGCTGCAAACTGTTTATATTGTTTTCATGATGGCAGCAGGAGCCACGGTTAACTCTTCAACCAACTGTCTGCTGAGCGATGCCTGGTCGAACAGGCATCCAGAGTGAAGGATTTACACACTGGAAAAAAAAACAAACTGTAAACCTGGAAAGGGATGTTTTTATTTCGCTGGCGTATACACATTAGTTACAGTGGTGGAATGTAACCAAGTACATTTACTCAAGTGCTACTTTGGACTTCAAGTCCACAACATTTCAGTGGGAAATATTGTACATGTCACTCCACTATGTTCAACCATAGTTACTAGTCCCTTTACAAATGAAGATTTTACATACAAAACATGACAAGCTTATAAAATATGATGCACTGTTGTAGATTAAACAACTCAACAGAATATAAATTAGTTAACTACAAAAGTAAAATGCTGTTTACACATTAATCCGTCAGTGATAATAATCCAGTGGTATGATAAATAGTAGTCTCAGGGGGCTACTTCCTGTCGCTCCAGGAAGAGCACTTGAAGGAGAGACTGATTTCAGGGAAGTGGTCGATGTTCATAGTGTCAGTGTTGATATGAGCTGACAGGCGACAAACATGTCAGGACTCACACATAAGAACAGCAGAGTGCAACAATTCTCTAAATAATATTATGCATGAAAACAGTCATTTGAACAGAGCTCGAAATCCAGATGTAACTGAGCCACCAACACCTGCTTAGTGAAATGGCGTGTGGTTTCCGGTCTTCCGCCTAAAACCGAACAGAAGTCTGCAGTCTGCCTGTCGCACCGCTAACTCTTGTTATTCACTTGAGTCTTTCTGTCGGTATGACTTACAGCTGTCCTCTCTCTGTCTACCTCCATCCCTCGTTCCCTCTCTTTGGTTAAAGCGGCGATCTCTTGACCCCGGTTCAAGTGCGGACATGACAGCTGGAGATGTCGCCCCACGGCTTTCAGCTCTTCCCATCCACCTCCGTCTCCGTCTTTGTCTGGTGACCGCTTGACACTGCGAGAGGCTTGACATGACAGGTTTAGATGTCATCTTACCGCTACATGACCCTCTGCCACCCCCCACCCCCCCGCGCGGGCTCTCTCGCTCCCTCTCTTCTCTGTGCGCTCTCACCCTCTGTCTCAAACTCTTAGCGGTGACCTCTTGAGGTGCAGACATGACAGGTGTAGATGTCACCGCGTCTCTCCCTGTCCGTCTCGCGACCTCTTGACTCCCTGCGGTGTGTGACATGACAGGTGTGGATGTCACCTACAAGTGAACCTCACTACTGCTCTCTCTCCTCTAATCTCCCCCCCACCATTCGCTAGTCCCTGCTGTGGACAAGCAGCTGACCTCTGCAAGTTTCCCCTTTGCTCCTCTTTTCTCCCTCTCTTGATGTGAAGTCCTTGTCCTCGTTCTTTCCATTTGTATCAGAATCCTCAGTCAGTACTCAGTATTATTCAACATCTTCTTTCATGTTGACTGTGTTTGCATTGAGAATTCCACTGTTGAATCAGATTTCCCTACTTTTCATATGCTTCACTTCTGTACTGGTAACTGGTATAACTATATCTGCAGCCACACTGGTGGCTCTGTGAGGCTGTACGTAGGCACGGCAGTGCTTTGAGCTAAATACTAAAACAATGACTACTGAAACTGACATTTGCTAACAAGCCACTAGCGTCGCTAAAAATACAAATCATAATACAGTTTTGGAATTGTTAGAAGACTATAGTACAAGAGTATATAAACTACAACAGTGGCATCCCAGGAAAATATATTTGAATCACAATTATAACATACTGTATACAGAGATCATTCTGGCCAAGAATTACTGGTATCATAATTTTCCTATCAGCATTTGGTGCCAACAGAAAAACATGGGTAGTATTTTAGATTGCCCTTTGGGATTTTCATACAAAGTTGGGATCATCATTTGAGTAAATAGCTAACAGCTAACTAGTTCATAGATAACAGCAGACAAAGCAAATCAAAGATGCTTGTGAGCTGCTCAACCCCCATAAAAGCACTAACCTAGCCTTTAACCTAGCTAAATGATGTCAGCCCCCCCCCCCCCCGCCCTCCACCCTCCTCTGCATGCGTCAGTGACCTTTCGGCTCAAGTTGAAGACAGGTGGAGAAGTCGCCTCCTCAATAACAGGTTGCTCCCTTTGTCCTGCTGATCTTCCTCCCCCAGTCCCTCCCCTCCTGCCCTGCACTTGTAAGGTCAGTGGCCATGATTACCAGCGACACTGCCCCATGCTTTCCCATAATCAGTGGACACACTTCAGCCAGAGTCTGTGCTACCTGAGGCGTCCTGCTACAGTTTGTTAGACCCTGTAAAGTTAGACCTTCTAAAGTCCTTGCAGTCACACTACAGCTTTACGCAGGTGTGAGTGTAAGTGACTGTAAGCACGTGGGTGGGAAGCCGGTGAGGGATCACATCCATGTTGGACCACTTGTTACTCCCACTGCTTTGTTGGGGCATCTGTGAAGAGGGGGGTGACAATCTCTGGGTGATAGCTCGAGCCTCTGCAGGAGTTACGCCCCCAAGCTTCTCACTCACAAGTGACAACAATGTGAATGAGAAAATGCTTTCACACAGGATATTAAGTACCAGAGCTTTGTCTCATTCTCATCGTCGGTTTCACTCATCTTTGTATGGGTCATATCTGCCATGTGCATACATACATGCATGTTCATAACTGGTGTATGCGTGTTCTTTCTGTAGCCAGTGGAGGAAAATTTTATTCTGCGCGTGTGCATGCCCGTGTGTACGCTACCTGGTGTGTATGTGAGGAATTTGTAGGCCATGTGAGCCAGTGGTAGGATGGGGATCATACAGTTGTCGCCATTGGTTTCGATGAAGTCGTGGCGAGTGATGGCTGTTGGATCGATGTGGTGCTCCCTGAATGGACGAATGAACGCCTGCAGAGAAAGAGACAAAAGATATGGCTGTAAAATTCACAAAACAATCATTTCTAATTCCCTCCAGCATGTAAAGCAGTAGCCTTATGTGAAGAGGATGTCTGAAATGTTGGCCCTGCAAGACAGAGCTCTTTAACTACTGAAACAACACCTAATCAATTCTGCAACAGCGACGATAGTTTTATTTTGAAATCAGTTTATATCAGAAAATACCACGTCTTATACCTCAAACATGGGGTTTGGTTGAAATTCTACTGAAATCAACACGGCAACAGAAAGAGAAATCAAACTTGAAGGCCAAATACAATCATTTGAATAAAAAGGAAAGAGCAAATTATCCTCCGTTTCTGGTTCTCTGTTCTCTCAGTTAAATATTCACACATCCAGTTTTCCCTAAATGGAACAAGGCATAAAAACAGGGGCAGATTTTTCTACTTAATTTACACAAAACAGACACCGGAAAGCATTGTTTACAGTCTTAACGCAAATGCAGATCAAATGCGCGCACACACACACACACACACACACACACACACACACACACACACACACACACACACACACACACACACACACACACACACACACACACACACACACAGAGCGACTCAGTGGTGCCCAGCATCATGCGCAACCCCAAAGCTCATATCCAGCATCCTAATAAACCACAGAACAGCAGTGGGCTTGCGGAAACACACTCATAAGCATAAATGACCCATGGACACCCCACACAAACTCAAAAATGTAAGCTTCAAACACACGCATACACACACTCGCAAACCCCACCTGCACTGTGCAGAGGCAGACACCTGTCTGTGAGAGCATGGGGGTCTCAAATGAAAGACTGAATCTGAATCTCAGAAGCACAAAAGAGGACAAAAAAGAAACACGCACACACATGCGCACACACAGGATAAAGGTAATTTATTTCCCTCTGTGGAAGAAGCAAAAAAACAGGTAAGGTTTGCATCTGTGTTTCCACTGTGTGTGTGTGTGTGTGTGTGTGTGTGTGAGTGAGTGTGTGTAGCCGTGAAAACATCAGCAGGAAAACTCATTATTGTCACACATTAACTGTTCGAACCAATCACATGCGCCTATCAGCACACGTTGTTGGTAGGTGCCACTGCAACCACAGAAACTATCTGTTGATATCTTCACAATTATGTACCCATCGCCGTACTCGTCTGCCTCTCCCCCGCCTCTCCCCCGCCTCTCCTCTCCCGTCCACCCCTCCTCTCGCCGCAGCCCTCAGCTAGATGAAAGCCCGGCTAAGCTGCGGAGGTCGTGCAGAGCAGGGCGGCGGCGGCGCTCCCCGTTAACGGTGGGCCACCGGTCGCTGCGTGTCCTCTAATCCCACACCGTTTAGCGGCCCGCCTCGCACGTCGTCCATTAATCACCAGCTCACATCGCCCATCGCCCCAGCAACCAACGCTGTCCCACTGGTTGGGTGGACACGCCCTTCCACCCCCTTCTTTTTTCTGCCCCCCCGACCTTTATACTGTATTTTCATCTCACTTTTTGTTGGTCTCTCTCTCTCTCTCTCTCTCTCTCTCTGGCCTAAGCCATGTATGCTTTCTTCTTACAATCACTCCCCTTTTCCCGTCTGGCCCTTCAGTAGAAACTGACTTAAGTCATTCAATTAACTCTACTTCGACGCTCTAATCAGCCTCTTTAGAGAGAAGCAGTAAAAGAGACAATAAAGACAGAGGGACATTTACACAAGGAGAAAAGTACTGATGCATTTAAAAGGTTGCAGAAGAGAAAGGAGAGAGGAAGGATCTTCAAACATATATCCCTAAACTGTACGCACATCTGGCAAATTTCAATGTGAATCGAGCATCATTGGGAACTAATGAGCGTGACTTTGTCCTCAAAGTGGTGTCATTAGAGGACTGCTAAATCCTTGTTGAGTCAATTAAAGCTCAACGACATGATGACGACAAAAAAAAACAACAAAAAAAACAGCACGGCCCAAAGCCCCGCTAAGGAATACTTGGAAACACTACTGGGAGAATGTAGTGCACTTTTTAAGATAGTGCTGCAGTATTAGAGCTGGGGAGAGAAAAAGGCTTTTATGGATTCAAATCAAAGCAAATCAGTGTTAAACAACTTCGGATGAAGAGCATTAGCAGAGTTACGTTCTCTGGTTCCTGCTTCTCAAAAGAGAGGATTTGCTGCTTTTCTGTCATAAATCGTTGTGAACTTTGGGTCTTGGACTTCTGGTTGAACAAAACAGGACATTTGGACATGACACCTTGGCTGGGCTCTGGGACGGTTTTTTTTTCAAGTTTTTGATGTTTCATAGACTAAACGACCAATTGAAAAAATAATCAGCTCTGTATGTACAGCGTCATCTCGCCCAACCTTAGCGGCTAGTTTAAGCAGCGTTACGTCAACCTTACAATGATGTTGGCCTGGCTCCAAAAGGGCAGAAAGAGAACACAAACTGAGTCAGACGCTGACACAACAGCACCACTGCTAGCAGCGAAGAGCCTGAGCAACACTCAATGATTTGCTGATGCTGACCGATACACACTCTAACATGTGAATAAGGGGAGTACTGCCGCTTATTTTTTCCCTCTTCAAGAACTGGTTTGCAGTAAGTATCCACCGCAGTTATCCACTAGTCCAAATTTCATCAATATCAATGTACGACAGATAACGGTACTGCAGAAGTTATCATTGACAGCTAATGTTAATCTAACGTTAATAAGTAAGCTAAATAAACCTGTTTAGCACAGGGAACCACTTTTGCTTAATTTCTTTGATGGCTCAAATGTATGCCCTAGTCGATTCTGACCATTTATGAACTGCGTTAAACTCCGCTACTTATCACCATTCATATCTATACAAGCACTGTGTTTATGATCTTATTGTTTACTAGAGCACAAAGTTCTTTATAGATCTAGATCCAGATTGATGCATTTAACTTCAAAATGAAGAAAACTGTCTCGTGCCCGAGGTCCACCCACCATAGTCTCACAAACTCCTGTGGGAAACATTGGAATCAGTGCATGTTTTCATTAACTACCTTTATGCAAATATATTCAAGAGGACATGAGAAGATTCCATAATTAACTGAGGGCCTGTAACTCTGATACATCATGGCATTTTCTTGCTGGTTCCCAATTAATTTGGTATTTGAGGATTTTTTTTTAATTGGCGTTTTTATCAGTAGCTATGGTGATAGAGAGCAGGGCATCATCCGTCTGGAATCGAACCAGGCATGTTGAGGTATTTACACCTCTGACACTGCTACACATTTTGTTGTTGGAGGTATGTGCTGGTGAGTGGCAGCACGACATGAATACCGCCAAAGATGCCAACGCTCTATTTGAACAATCCGTCTCCATGAGAACCTTCGCTTGATATAGCAACTTTTCTTTTTGTGTTATTAGATAGTGACCGGCCAACATTGAACCTGGGATGTCGCTGTTACATGATATGCGTCTGATGTGCCAACTGCTCTACCTAAGCCGTTTCTCCATTTGTTTTTTTTTGTTTTTCTGGGTTTTTTTGGTGATATGTTGGCTTGTTTTTCATGTCTTATGTTTCCACTTTTCTTATGTGCAAATCCTAAATGCTCATAAAAATGGAACATACTAACTGTCCCTTTGGTGACCTTGCAGGCAAAATTTTTCCCAAGATGCTGCAGACCATACTGGCCATTCTGAGTCAATGACTTTGACAGATAGAAAATGCAGTTTCCAGTGGCAGCTGTTACTGCTCTGTGGCCTTCACAGCTGGAAATATTATTTATGACACGTTGACAGCAGAATCTTAAGACCTCATGATGAAGCTCTGGAGGGCAGGAGTCCATATTTGCAGACAACATGTGGTGTGTCTGTGTTAATGCTTCTACATGGTGTCCATGGTACAATCTCAGCAACGTCTTTGAAGAGGTCTTAACAAATAACGGGGAACAAAGTGAGGGCATACACATGTGCACACACAGTACATACACACACACACACACAAACAACATAAAACATAACAATGACAGCACAAACAAATAACAAAGAGCAACACTGGCTTCAAATGTTTCGTCTAGCTTTATAACTGCAACCACTATTAGCCTCAGGTGTTCTCCATCATGCTCGTCTTTGATATTCAAACTAACCTTAACTGGGAGCACAGGCCTGCTTTATTCTCAGTCTCAAAACACACACAGACACAAAAACACAACTGTGGTGTATACCTTGTTTTTTTTTTGTCTCCACACACACATGCTCGCACACACGCTTTATTTTCCACTAGCCTATTGTCATCCCTCTGTTCTCTGCAAAGGTCCATTCTTCTCTTCCAGTTAAAGTCTTTATTAGAAGTCTCCAACAGTGTCTGACGCACCATGCAAATCTGTGACTGCTGCCGTGCCTTTGGTCCCAGTAACTACCCTGAGCCCCAATAAATGCCACATCATAAATAAACATCAAACCGCATAGTACCTTCAGCAAACACAGAAAGTAACACAAGGCTAGGAAAACCATTGTTTCGAGTCCACTGATGGGACAATGCCTGTAGAAAAATGTGTTGTTATCTAAATAACACTACGGAGCAACAAAATAATCCTCCTTGAGAAAATACACTGGTGTTCAGAGTAACACGCACAGTGATGTGACAGATAGAACACTATGATAGGATAATAATCTGACAGAAAATATTACATTAAAGCCCAATCAGCACCAAATCAAACAAGAATTATCACCATCATCCTAAACAGATCAATCAATGATGTGCTAACCACAGCCACTGAGTGTCAGACTGCGTCGCAGTAATGGGGGCTGCAGGACGGATCATGATAGTTTATTAAATGAAATATTGCCACTTTAGAGGCTAACAAGTACAGCTATGTAAATAAATTGAATGCTGCCACTCACTATTAAGCTGGTAACAGTGGCTGTGTGTTTTGTGCCTTTGCAACTAATTTACAAACTCCTTTTAATTTGATTCAGTCAACGCTGATTTTAAACGGCAGTAAATCTGAAAGTGCATTTCACTGAATCGAAGGTCATCATTCTACTCAGTGATGTTGATGCCTATTGAAACTGTCTGCTCCTTAAAATGCCTTTAATACCTTTTAGCAGAAAAAAAACAAGACAACAGATTATGCAGCCTACAAATATGGCTGTTGGACTCACCATGGTTTACCACCGGCTGTAATGCGTATAAATGTGTTGGCCTTATTTAACAGTCCATTCGCCGATCCATGGCATTCTTTAATGTATAAGATTTTGCCTCCATCATATTTGCCTCCACATTTACTTTCATCACCGGAGTCAAATTACAGCCAGCACTCCTCAGGATTGGGTTGCACCAGCTGTTCATGAATCCATTATTATGTTAAGCACTGTAAACAGGAAGACGCTGTAGCATCACAAGCTGTAACATAACATATAGAACTTAGCAGCCAATCCTTGGTAAAAGGAGCATACATCCAGAAACGTGTGCTTTAAGGTTAGTAGTATTTATGCAGTTTGGAATGAGCGGGAAATATTATGATACTATACTACTGTAACCTAGCTGATGTAATTTGGTCATTTAGTCTGATGTTATTAGCATAACGTTTTGTTTTTGCTCGTTTTGCATTTTATCAAGCGTCAGCTCGCTCGTGTCAACCACATTAGATATCACCTCTTTCACACTATTAGACATATATCAGGAAGCTAACATTAGCTTTGTCAGTTGGGTCAATCAGCTACGAAACAGTTACACCTGGCACTTTGGTGGGTGTAAATATTTAGTAGCAACTGATGTAAGAACTGGTTTGTGTGCTGCAACTTTTAATTTTGTGATCGGTAAATCTCCACTTAGTAAACACTTAACACACTCCCTGCAGCTGTCTCTGCCGAGGGTTAATACAGAGCTTAGTCCTGCAAAAGAGCGGTGCCATCTGCTGGGAATGAACTATTAAAAAACTGATATTAAAGACATTAGTCACTTTAAATGATTTTTAAACTTCAAGTAGTGGGTACTTTCAAGTATACACATGTGTCTAGGTACAGACTTACATCCAGCTGGGATAGAAACATTGTCTGTTTAAATAATTAAGTGGATCAGAGTCAGAGTGCAGGCTGACATCTAATAACACATTTACAAACTGGATTCTGTAAATAGACAATGAGTTTGACTATAACACTACATGTGTGTTTAAGACAGTCCTGCTTTGTTTTAATAATGACAATACACTCACTATTAACTCTTAAGACTATCACGAGCTTCGTTATCATATCACCTATGTGGACATATTTAACTCTCATAAAAAGCATTTTCTTTCCAGGTTGTAGTGGTACTATGACATTCATGTCACACATAACATCCATTTTAGTCAAAGAGTGAATAATATTACTACATTATTAAATCATACAATGACAATACTCGGGTTCAGCATAAATGACGACTATCGTTATAATTAAACACACATGAGCTTTAACATTTCCACTAATGAATTAGCAATGAATATTTCATAAACAGAAGAGATATAGGATGAAATACACACACACACACTCTGAACTCTCATCAATCAAAACAAAGTTCACATGAACCAATCTGCAAGCTGCACCTGATCACACCGATTTTAATTGGCTGAAATGAGGATAACCTTTACTCTAATTGGCTGTGGGAAATGTGGCAAAATGTGTGCGTGCATTAGTGTAGGTGACGTGTTTTAATGTGAGTGTGCATCCATCTTTATACATGCCTACATACTTATGTGCACACATGTCCTCTGGCACTGTATGGTGACAGGATGTGGAGGTTCAAGGTGAGGCCATTCACAGCAGGTGTCCGTGTCCGTGTGTGTCTGTGTGTGTGTGTGTGTGTGTGTCTCATGTGTGTATTAGGGACCATGGACATTACTGTCTACAGAGAGGTCGCTCTATGAAACAGTGACATTTAGTTTCCAGGTCACTATAGCAGTAGTGAGGCTCGGGGGAATAAGGTGCAACCACCATGGTGCCATGGTGACGCAGCCTCAGGAGAGAGGGGACACTGAGGTAGAGGGGACACTGGTGCGGTACAGTATCTTCTCTGTAGTCCATAATTCACCTGGTCACAGAAATGTTTACTATATTCTCATTTATTCCTCAAAGGCCTTGAAGAAGAAATGAGAGGTCGACTGCACGCTTTTATTTTGACAAAACCTCAACAACAACACAACAGCAAAGAATCCCAATCGGCTGCCAAACATTGCGACTGTATGAAAAGTAACGCACTGACGTCCTCGAGCAAGAGACTTAAACACACAGCAAAGAAAGCCAGTGGTGAAAATAAAATTTGATACCCGAGATGGTTTTACGGGGGGTTATGCAGATTCTTACAGTCTGGCGTATTTCCCAAAGGTCTTTTAGAGGATGCCAGTCGATTGAACGTAACCTTTCCCTTCATACTTTTCTAAAATGTCATATTTAACTATCTCATGTCAATATTTATGCTTTGCTTCAAATTTGTTCTGCTGACACTGCACTACAATTCTTTATATGTTATAGGTCTTTTTGAATGTTTTTGTTTTTTTGTTTTTTTTTACTACTACTATTATTGTCTTGTAGTTTTGTTTTACTTTCTGCTATTTGTAAAGCGCATTGTAACATTATCTGATGAGAACTATATATATATATATATATATATATACACACACACACAGTATATATATACAGTACTACTACTACTGCTATTATTTGTAGTATTAGTGTTATTATTACTATAATAAATACTGCGTAGAGATGGGTACTTTCCTTATTTTGTGTGGTGGCAACCACATTATTTTGCATGTCACAGCCAAATGGTTTAGAAGATTAAATGCTTGTTGATGAATCTCAATTTAAGCAGCGAAAAACGTTCTCCTTGCAAAACACACAACAGCAGCTGGATGAAGTTGGCTGTAAGTGATCAGGATGTATTTGGTGAAGTAAACCAAATAGACCCAGGGATCCCAAATGGCTACATCCAAAAATGCTAGAGGGGTAATGTCTCCTGCTACAATGTCAAACAAAAACAAAATGCCAAAAAAGATAAGAATTCTGACTGATTGCAGCACCGACACATCAGCGATTGTTACACTGGCTTGAAAATGTGTAGCTCATTTCTATGGCTGTTGTCAATGTGCCAATTCAGTTGTGGCTGAATAGTGATTCCAGGGGAAAGAGAGGAGAGAGAGGCTTTACTTTGTACAGTACTTAATTGAAGGAAGATTACTCAAAGCTGTTTAATGCAGCCTGACTGCCTATGTGTGTGTATATATACAGTATGTACGTGTGCTCACCTTGCCAATAACGGGGATGTCCACAGATCCCCAGGTGTCCGCCCCCCAGTGTACCATCCCCGATGCAAAGTCTGCCGTCACTATTCCTAGGACTGGCACACAAACACAGACAGAGACAGGAGAAAAAAGGAATAACATATGTTGTTATTAGACGTCCAAGCAAACACCAGAACACAATTTCACAAAAGTGTTGCAAAAAAATTCATGTGGACGATCTGGCAAGCCATTTCCAACATTTATTACAAAATGATTGATATAAAAAAACATGTGTCTCACATTAACTGTGATAGGTATTTCTATTCATTATTTCTCTACGATCTACAGACAGCCAGCTCACCGATGCCGACGACGATCTTGTAGATGTGAACGGTGGAGAAGTGCAGGAGGAGGAAGGAGAAGTTGACGATGAAAAGGAAGAGGCACAGAATCACACACACCCACTCCTGGAGCCGCTTACCTGAAGAAGAAGAAGACATTTTATTAATCTTAGCATCAACAAAATACAGATTGTATAGGTGGGTAGTGTGCGTTGGTTATGATCGAGGAGAGTGGAGGCGATAAGACGTTCGGCTCCGATGTATTAATGAACTGGGTGAGGTCCCTGCAACCGCTGGGAGAACAACTCGCTCCTTACCGAGGGTCAAAGGACCATCCAATTACAATGACTGTGTGTGTGCATGTGCGTGTGTGTGTGTGTGTTCCCAGAGTGTTAATATATAATCAGTCAGATGAAGACAAGTGTACTCCAGGCTGTGGGGTCATGACCTCTCATATGTGAAACACCAACGCAGCACCAAGCCTGCATGGAGACACACACACACACACACACACACACACACACACACACACACACACACACACACACACACACACAGAGGCTGTTTCAGGTGGGAGGTAGGCCTCTGCAGAGATGAGGCCAAACTCATAGGTCAGCAGTATTAACTAAAGGACAGAGGGAGAGGGACTAACTAAAACTACTCATGCTCTAAACTCACAGATCAGCAATATTATGAGAGAGAGATGGGAGGGTCAAACTCAAAACCCTTCAGCCACACAACCCTGAAGATTAGACATTCTGAATTATTTAAAACACACACACACACACACACACCGCTGATCTACTGCTCATCTAATATGGCATATCCTACTGTAGGGTTTTCTATTCCTTTCCTGATGTCTTTGGTCTTCCATGAGCTTACATGTCTTTGAATTGTCCCTTTTCTTCTTTCTGACTTCTGCAGAATATCTCACCCACTTACAGAAATAAACTATAAAACGTACAAATATAAACTACGACTGTTCTGTTTTTAATTCACTTTCTTTTGTTCTTTGTCACCCCCCCCCCTCCGTCGCCCTTCTCCTAATCCTTCTTTCTTTGCCAGTCAAATGTGCTTTTAAAACTTTAATGTGTTCAGATCCTAATGTATCACACAGCATTAGCAGCCTATAAGATATTCATGACAGTTTTTTTTTTTTAATAAAGCACACAGGCCTGTGAGCGTGTGCGCCTATAGGCCAGTGTGACTATGAATATGCTATCAGCCTCTCATAAGGTATGGAGCGAAGTGGTCATGGGAGATTTAAAATATGTGATTATGGATATTTTACGAATGATCAAATGTGACCCTTCACCTTCTAAAAATAGATGGTATCAAAGTTGTGGAGAAGGCCGATATCTAATTCAAGTGTAGACAGAAGTTCTGCTTTTGAACTAGTTTGACTTTGCAACTTTGGGTGCTGTGGTGCCCTACGTCGGTTAGCTTAGCTTAGCATAAAGTCAGGGGGAAACAACCTGTACAAAAGTAACAAACTCCACCTGACAGCACCTCTAAAGTTCATTAATGAACACATTACAAAATTGTTTGTTTAATCCGTACAAAAAACGAATTGTAAAAAACGAACTTATTTCTGGAACTATTTCTTGGCTGGGTGCAGTGATTCCTTGGTGTCTTCGCTGGCTGCCAGTCAACCTCACAGTGACGACGCAGCACTCAAATGAGATATAACGTGTTAAATAATGAGAATCTGGTTAGCCTTTCCCCCCTCTCTTTTTATGCTAAGCTAAGCGGCAGCTGGCG
This sequence comes from Enoplosus armatus, assembly GCF_043641665.1. Taxonomy (NCBI): domain Eukaryota; kingdom Metazoa; phylum Chordata; class Actinopteri; order Centrarchiformes; family Enoplosidae; genus Enoplosus; species Enoplosus armatus. The sequence goes on from NC_092185.1 coordinate 21,781,996, forward strand.
GTAGCTTCATATTACCACGCAGACATGAGGTTGGTATCCATCTTCTCTTCTGACAAACAAAGCAAATAAACATATTTCCCAAAACTGTGTAGAAAAGTGTAACAACGAGCATTACATTTGCCTATGATATCATCAACTTCCTGTCTGTGATTCTAACCACCAACAACACAGGCCATTTAAAAACACACACACACACACTCACACACACTATATCATATGTTGAGGAGATCAGCCATTTTTAATCAGCAGCATATCTGCTTCGCAAACATAGTAACAAGATGAGAACATCTGCTAGTAATGCAGAGTGTGAGCCTTGCATGCCTGAGCAGACCAAGCTACTGATTAAACTAAATGAAATGTCACCTGATTCAAACAAACCGAATTGAGACCAAATAAAACATATTTTGTCCAAACAGTAGCTTTGAAAGGGCTCAGATGGAAACATTTGATACCCCAAATGTCCTGCAGCGCATTCACATCTGGGCACACTATCAACTGTTGGTCAAAGGGACTGGACTCTCCTTGTTAGCACCAGTTCTGCTATAGAATCAAAATGCTATGAGACTGCATCCTAATACATACATGATACATTCAACACAGGCCTGAAATCTACCATCAGTGCTGCTGCTGCACCAGTTCATGGTCTGTTCGATGCATTCCAGTGAAGGTACTGTTTGCGATGAAAATCATTTCATTTGCACAGTGATATATTTTGTAGGTGAATTCAAAAGTCATCTGTGACTAAGGTAAGCCGACATTAGCAGGATACAAAAGGAAGTTGATAGTTGGTAAAGTTGGTAGGCGGCTTTCCTGGAAAATGACCTGCTCAAACTTCATTTCCAAAGCATTAGACAGTTAGACAGTGGCCACTAGTTTAAGGACTGTGTTCTGTACATGTAGCGCAGGTCCAGTAGCGTCATGTGTTTACATCACACAGCCCAGGTAATGTGTTTCAGTCCACACTGCCTCGGTCCATGCTGAGGTTAAGTAGAGCGCAGTTAGCTCTGTTGTCTCCGAGCTTCATGTGACACCATTTTCTCTACACTGCCCCCAAAGTACACACACACACACACACACCTCAAGGGATCAGTACACCAAAATTCACTCTCACTGCGTCTGCACCCACACGCACTCTGACCACAAACATACACCGACATACATGTGAGCGCTCACACACCTACAACGGTGCTCCAACTGATGGATTTCCTAACACATTCCCACATCTCTCTCTATTACACACACACATATCCTCTGACACATACACAAATTCAGACACTCCATCTCCGTCACATACACACACACACACACACACACACACACACACACACACACACACACACACACACACACACACACACACACAGTGCAGGGCCATGGAGCAGTGGGGCGGCTGTCAGGTGATGTGCGTCAGTCCTTGGATCCTCCGGCTCCCTGGTGAGGGGAAGGAAACTAGGACAGGCCTCCGCAGAGCGCACTCTCTCTCTGTCTCTCTCTCTCTAACACACACACACACACACACACACACACACATAAGCTCTTGTCCCTCAGGCCATGGCATTGCTGGATATCACACACAGCTACAGACAGACACACAAAAACAGCCTCTACAAGCACGTATATATGGACGGACATATGCTTGTATGTTTGAACATACACACACACACACACACACACACACACACACACACTCTCTCAACAAACACAAACCTCTCCTCCTACTGTGCGCACACACACACACACACACACACACACACACACACACACAGGACCTGCCTTCACTTGGCATACAAACACCATAATTAAAGACGTACACTTAGACACACGTAAACACACTGGCACACACACACATCTTCACACACTCTTAGGGCCAGAGCAGCACACTCATTAATATCATTCTGACAACAACTGGCTCCCTGGCAACCTCTCTGCCATCGCTCACCCAGCAGCAACCCCCGCCTGTGAGCGTGCACGAGGGTGTGCACGGGGATTTAACCTGGGCGGAGTCGGGGGAGGGGAACGAGGGGTGCTAATAGGCTGAAATTAATCAACGCCGGCTGATTCGCTGTCTAGGGAATGAGTGGCGGGCAGCAAGCAGGCAGGCAACACATCCTGAATACTAATGGACTAATGGAGAGGGGAGACAGAAAGTAGACCCCTCTACCTCTCTCGGCTGTTTGTCGGGGAAACAAGGAAATAGGGTGAGGGACTGAGGCGTGTTAGAAAGTGCTGTTGCACTAACAAGCAAACAAAAGATTAACATCCAGATTGATGTGGCGGGAGGTAAGCAAATACACAAAAATGAGCAACAAACACTGTGAGTCACACATGTACAACATATCAGCACTGTGGTCTGAAAAAAATCAAAGCCACATTATTTGATATGACACATAAATCAAGCTCAGCCTGAGTGAGATGGCGACAGTGACACACCTCCTCACAAACACCACTTCCCAACAGTCTTTGCTGCTCTCCGTTAAGAAAATATTTGGGCTAAATGTGCAGCAGTATAAGACAGAGTGGCAAGAGCTGTATTATGTCGGGCCTTCTCCACACTAAGCCGGCTAAATTTGAAACCACATCAGTTCCTCCCTCTCCGTTTTGGCCTTTTCACCCACAACAAACTGGAGAAAGAAGAGAGCTGTTGAGCTCTGGATGCAGAAGTTTTGTGTCGTGAAAGACGTTCTCACGTCAGACTGAAGCTCATGAAGCTTGTATAGAAACACAGGCTCTGATGCTTTTTGTGAAGCAGCACGGCAGACAGCAAATCAGGGGCTTGTTTGACATATAGCCATTGATTTGATTTGATTTGATTGGCCCACTGTGCCCGTTAGCGACTGAGCTAACTGTTATCCCCATCAACAACCCTTCACTGAGTGAAATGATCTGGGAGAACAAGGATGAATAAACTTAACAGTACACAGAAGTGTGTTACAGTAGTTACAGTACTACCCCTGCCAGTATTCACCAAGCACTGAGCTTCTACAACCACACATTTAGTGAAGACGTGCAGAATTCACTGCACCACTTTCTGGTGTGACCGGGGGCCTCATTTATCATTAAGTTTTGTGCTTAAACAATGGAGACGCTCATTTCTACAAACAGAATACAATTTATCAGTCTCTTCTCGTGCTTGAAAATGTAAAGAGAAACATTTTTATTTTTCTTGTTTGCTACTTTTGTCCACAACTCTACATTAGGGCCACTAGGACTTTCCAAGGGATGTGGTTGACCATATCTGGCTTTCTGGGGGCGTTCCTTATGTGAATGAGCCTGCATGTACTGTAAGAAGAATATAGAACAGGTGAGCTTTCTCATTGTTCACTGCGTGAAGTTGTGCGTGTTTGTACAGTTTCTAGGCACACATTTAGAACTTGTCCTACACATGCTTTGATAAATGAGGCCCCAGGACCTTAAAAAGGAGGCAAATAACAAGATGGGTGAACTGACTTGAGGTAGGTTGATCCTCTACAAGGTTTCTGGCTGTAATCGTGAGTCAGTGCTGCTATGTTGCTGAAATTAATAATGCATAAAAACTGCAGAGGACATAGTACACAGCCTGATGTCCCTATGCTGCATGACTGTATATAAACTGTCAATATGTCTCCACCATCAAAGGACAAATTCCCACAAGGATTCATTTTGATGCTGTTATGACCAAATCAA